>NC_061868.1:33254237-33368065 GCF_907164915.1 Impatiens glandulifera
CTCACCAAAATAATTAGGACAACTTACCAAATCAAACAGACCTCCTTTCGCTATCTTATACCCACCTCCCTTATCCTTTTCCCCTCTCAGCCCCAACAAAACCGCGTCTGACGTCACATTCACCGTCATACCACTCAAAAATACCACCAACCCGCCGGAAAACCTCCACCAAAACCACCCATCTGTATCATACTCAGCATAATGAGATACCCATCTGGATTGTTGGTAAGAATTTAAAGAGTTGAAGAGAAAACCCATGGCGGCGACGGTGATGGGGAACCCTCCGGCGGTGGTGGGGTTGGTTTGGAGGCGGTTGAGACGGATTGGGTAGATTAAGGTTCGGTGGATGTAGTGAACAAGGAATGGGGTGATTAGAAAAAGGGATTTTGGGTTTGATTTGTGTCGGCCGAAGGGGAAGATGAAGAGAGTTAGGAAAAGGGTTGGGCTTTCCATTAAGAACCAGGCTAGTGGGGGAGAAAGGGTTGGACCCCATCCTGGACGGCGGTGTTTACCATATGGTGCTTGGAGGAATTGGAGGAAGAAGATTGTGGGGAGAGAGAGGATGAAGATTGAGAGAGTGCAGAAATGGAAGAAGGATTGATCATCGGAGAAGGAGGAGGGGAAAGGAATCATGTTGATTTGGTGCATGTTTCAATCAATGGTGGTGATTGTGGTGGATTTGAGGAGATAATGGGATTTTGATTAAGCTTTTTGTTGTGTGGGACAAAAATAAAATGATAAAACAATTTAAAGTTTTTTTTTAATTATTATATCATTTAATGGCTTTTAATGCATGGATTTATTATTAATGTCAACTTAGATTTCAATAATTAATTAAATAACTTACCTTTCTCTCACTTATTTCTTTAATTAATCAAAGTTTATCCATTAAAATATTTTTTTTATTAATAATTTTAGCATTAATCTATTAATTATGATTTTAACTTTAATTTAAAATATTTAAAATATGAAGGAATTATTTTATACTAATAACTTATTTTTTCATAATTTTATACTAAAAAAATTATTCAAATAATCAATAATCCAAATGAAGGAATAAAATACCATTATAAAAATATTGTTTTTTTTATTTGTTTATTTAAAAAAATTTGTAATTTTATTGGTGGCACTTCAAATAAAAACAATATTATAAGTTGGATTTATTAACAGTTTAAACAAAACTAATAAGTGTATTGTCATTTTTTATATTATTATTTTTTTGATTTAAATTAATTTTTTTTAGATGATTTACATGAATTTCATAATAACTTTTATATTATAATATTTGGTATATTATAAATATATTAATTTTTACAAAATATATATATATAAAAGAAATGATTAAGATATAAAATTTAAGAGATAAAATTTAGAAGATAAAATGACATGGCTTAAGTTGAAAAAATAATAAATTTTTTCTTTCTCTCAACCTTCTTATCCTTTTATTTTTTTTTCAACCAATAATGACACGTCATTTTTTCTTTCATTTCCTTACTAAAATTTTCTCTCTCTATCACCCGTATATATATATAATAATAAATTTAAATTTAAATTATTATTTTTATATAAATTAGAATTTAAATTATAGTGTGATATTTGACTTTACTAATATAAACCTTCTTTTCATAGATAGTGATTACATTATAATTTAATTTTGTATTTTATTTAATATAAATATTACTTTTTTAATAATTTATATTATTTTCTAGATCATAAAAATAACTTTTTAGATTCATATAATTTTTCTAGATTATAATTATAACAAATAGAATAATTAGGATAGTTGAATTTGTATCAAATTTTCAAGTTTCATATTAAATTGTTAATTCATCACAATTTAGTATCAACCATTTATAAAAATACATTGACATTTTTTTAATATATACATGTTTATTGAAAAAAATATTGTTTTCAAATAGTTTTCACATTTAGAACTTCTTATGTTAAAATTATTTAAAGAGAAATGATTGAAAAATGAAATTTATGAGAGAATTTTAAAGGGGCGCAATCTCATTGGCCTATAAAATAATAAAAATTTTCTCTCTTCTCACCGTTTATCATTTTTTCAATAAGTGATATAATAACACATTATTTCTTCCCCATTCTTTCACAATTTTTTTCCCTATCACTTCTCTTATTTAAATAACTATAATGAAACATCACTTCAGTCATACTTTCATTTATACTATCATTCAATTTCATTAATCATAATAATAAAATACATTCTATTTTAAATTATTAATTTTTATTTATCATTATATATTAAAATCTTTAAGTCTTTCAACTAAAAAAATTAATATTTTAAAAAATCATCAATTTTTTAAAATTATCACCCATTAATATTTTTTAAATAATTCAAATTATTTAAAAAAAAAAACTCGAATCCAATCAAGCAATTGTGAGTAATTATAAGAACTTTAATTAAAATATGAATGAGTTGATGAGAAAGAATAAGAGAATGATAAAAAGAATAATGTCCATTAAATTATTATAAGAAAAATGATATAAAAAAAGGAAGAGTTAAAACAGAAATTTTATTATTCACAACATCAATCTATCACCCATTCTCTCCTTTAAATTTAATCCATAATTATTTCTCTTTAAAATATTTATCACCTTAATGTATGGTATATGATCCATACGTAGTAAGTGGTTATTACGATAACTTATTTTATTATCTTAGATCAATAAAAATAAAGATTTAAAATGAAGATTATTCATAAATTATAAGTAAGTTTTTTAATTTGAGGAACATTAATTAAAATATAACGTTTTTCTTATAGGTATTTTTTTCAATTAAACTATTTAAAAGATATAAAATTACAATGAAAATAAAAATGATTTAAAATCAAATATTATTTCAAGATTTTTTTCTTAATTGAGTGACCATTTTCAACTATGTCACGTCCAAAGGAATTTGATATGATTTATTTCACATCATCATAACTTTAAGAAAAGATATCAATAGGCATGGAGAAAGGAAGTGGGGCCCACTTTGGTGGAAAAGTCCGAATTTTAAGCATACTTTCGATGCCAATTTTGCCTGACTATTTTAAATTTTGTATAAAAGCTTCTATTGTATTTTATGTGTATTGGAAGTTAGGATGAGTATTTTTGACATTATTTAAATAAATGGTGAATTATATTATTATTATTTCGAACATTTTAACATAAATGTGTGAGATGACTTAAGTAATAAAACATGAATTTAACGTGATTCATCAAGATAAAATTTGGCTATTTCCACTAAAAAAGAGATAGTATTATTAGAATATCAGAACATAAATTATATCAAAACATACTAGAGTTATGAGACGAATTTATATAACACCTGGTCAATTTAAACCATAACAGATACAAAATTAGGACTCGAAGCGATGCTCTCAAGACAAATATTTCGGCTTTCTAAAGTGTACAACGACACCTTTAAATAAGTTTCAATTAAGTAAATACTAATATCTTGATAAATAAACTCTAAAATATTATCATAATTTTTTCTAATTATATATTACCATAACAAAATATTAGATTTTCTTTTGTATTAATCTTATTTTCTTAAATCAAGATTATACACTAAAAATATATTATTTCCTTTTGTTGAGTATTCTCCTTCCTTGCACCATTAATTTAAGACATATCAACAAATCTCCACATTGACTTGAATTCTCCCAAATACCCCAAAATGCATTCATCAATGCCTATATATTCTATCTTCTCTCTCTTTAATCCAGAGTTGCCCTAAGACAACTTAACAGATGCACTCGTCGATGTTGAATGACCTAGATGCACTCATCGATGTTGGATGACTTAGATGCACTCAATCAACGCCGACAATGATGCATTAGTTAATGCTAGATGTGACTCAAATACATTAATCAATGTCAGAGGTAGTCTAAATGCATTAGACAATATCAGAGTTGACCCAAATACATTAGATAATGTCAGATGTGGCCCATAAACATTAGTCAATGCCCGACGTTGCCCAAATAATCTATTGTCTCTCTTCTAGATCTAGAGTTGTCTCCAAGATAATTTAACAACTTTTTTATTAACCCAAATATTTAAGATCCACCTTGACTTGAAGACTCTCGTTTTTATAAACCATTGTGCAACTTCATAACATAATACAATTTCTTTTTACAGGTAGATCGTTCTGACATATATCCACCTCCTCCACAACAACCTATAGTGTATAACTAACCATATCCTCATAACTGTATCTCTGAGATGGTATAACTTCATTCTCCTTAACCGCCTTCAGCTACACTCTGGTGAATAACTTCAGAAAGTTGAGAATCTAATTGTTCAGGCTCTAGTAGGTGACCCTCAACGTGGGGTTCAATCTCCTTTTATAGAGTAATTTATAACTCCCCCTGTTTGTCAACACTACTACTTTCTGTTACAGACTTCTCACTAGAGTTAAATATATAATTCTCATCAAAGATGACATTTCTACTTAGAATAACTCTTCTTTCAGATAGAGACCACACTATGTATCTTTTGACACCATCTTTATAGCCCATAAATACTCCTTTCTTCGATCTTGGATCTAGTTTACCCTTACTAATATGATAATAAAATGTGCAACCAAAAACTTTCAGATCTAAGTAATCAGTAAATTTTTCAAACCATACATCGTAAGGTGTTTTTTAGTTAATCCTAGTGTGAGGCCCACAATTTATCAAATAACATGTTGTAGTCACCTCCGTTGCCTAAAAACTCTTATTAAGTTTTGCATTAGAGAACATGCACCTTGCTCTCTCTAGTAATATCTAATTCAATCTTTTAGCTATACCATTCTGCTATGGCATATGTTTTACTGTGTGATGCCGTGAAATCCATACATACTTGTAAAACTAATCGAAACTAGACGAAAAAAACTTCAGACCATTGTCAGTTCGTAACCTCTTGATCTTCTTCCATATTTGATTTTTCACCAACGTTTTCAACTCTTTGAAGTATTTAAAGGTCTCTCCTTTAATTTTGATGACAAATGTATCTTCATGTATTTGTAGAATGAACAGACTTTGCTTTAGAAGTAACTTGTTCGTGACCAACTTCGTCTTATAGAGGCTATTCAACTTCAACCTCAAACCAAAACTCATCGGTCTTCTCCTTCTCTACGACATCAATGATGTCATCATTTAATAAATACAATAACATAACTATTGAATGTGTGCTTTCTACTCCATAATGACAATCTCAATGGTTGTTCTGCTCTTACCGGTTTTTAGTGACTCCCATAAGATATGTTGTTTCAGTAGAGCCCGTATCTTGTTATGTCATTTTATTCCTCTAGAATGACCATCTCAAGAGTTATGCTTCTACCGATAACTTCAATAACTCCATAAGCCTTGTCATTTTAGTAGAGCTCGCATCTTGATTTGTCACATCATCTTCTCCTCTAGAATGACCATCTCAACGGTTATTTCTACTCACATCGACAACTTCAATGGCCCCCATAAGCCATGTTGTTTCAGTAAAGCCCGCATCTTGATCTACCATATTGTCTCCTCCTTTATAACTTATCGATCTTAATGCTTACTACTACCGTTTCATATGGAGAAACAAATAATCGAATTAACTTTGCTTTGATATCAGTTTATTGTAACTAGAATGCGTGATATGACGTAAGCAATAAAGAAAGACACAAATTTATTGTGGTTCACTAAGATCAACTCGACTACGTTCACCATAAATAGAGAGTATTATTAGGTGATCAGAACTAATATTACATCAAAACAAACTAGGTTATGACACAAGTTTGTATAACACTCGGTCCTTCGAAACTCTAATAGATACAGAACTGGGACTGGAAACGAAGCTCTCGGCAAAGACGTCAGCTTTTTAAAGTGTTTAACTTCACATTTAAATAAGCTTCAACTAGGTCAATACTAATATTTTGACAATGAATCTTCAAAATATTATCCCAATATTTTCCTAGTTATATTATCATAACAAAAAAATTTTTTTTTTTTATGTTAATCTTATTTCTTAAATCAAGATTATACACCAAAAAATATTCTTTTCTTTTGTTGGGTATTATCATTCCTTGCACCATATTTAAGACATCTCAACATCGAATTTTAAAATAAATTATCGATTTTATGAGCTTACACATCTCCAACAAATTTTAAGCCACTCTCAATTTTGACTATCACTATTACATCAATTTACGTTTATTTTAATATTTTTTATCTAAAAATTTGAGTAATCCCATATAAGCATCAAGATGTTATAAAATAACATTTTCTTAATTAGGATAAAACTATTTGATCAATGCACATATTTGTGAATGTGATAAATTTATAGTAAAAATATCTTGACAAAAACTTTTAAATATAAGTTAAGACATGAAATGATTATAATTATCAAATAAGAGACCTTAAATAGCTATATAAATATATATAAAAAAGTATGTAACAAAAATAATATTTGATAAATATTATATATATATATATATATATATATATATATATATATATATATATATATAAATATATATAATTTTAAAATGGGTTAGTTAGGGAAGATAACGGTACCTATCCATGGAAAGGGAAGTACTCATGTTGAAATCAGTTTTTTTATTTTACTTACGGATCATGATCCTGAATCTGATGTGTATTTTTTTTTTTATCTTCATCTTCGATCGATTCATCGGGTACCCAATATCCGACTTGAACATATTGTCTAAAATTTTTCACTTATGCCTGAGGAAGTCTGGGACATGTCTCATTACCCGTGTGACTGGCCATTCGAAAAGATCAGTTAAGCGTGTTTGGCCTTTACTTGACTAACTACAAAACCACGTTTTTTTAGCTTGATTCAAGATTTGGCCAATACCTTGAAAACAAGGTTTGAACTGTCATATATATACTCTTTTATATTTTGAAAACAATAAAAATAAATATAATTTAATTTTCTATACTAATAATTTTATTAAATTTAAAATGACAGAATATTTTGGTGATTTTTATTAAACTAACATATTTAACCCTTCCAAGTTAGTCTAGTGATAAGAGTCGTCTTAAGAGATCAAAAAGTTACGGGTTCAATTTCATCTGAAAGCGTTTTGAGTTTAAGCGAGTACCATGACTATGGAGTATCATGCTAGTTCTTTATTATTCCTCCTAAAAAAAAAGTTTTTTTTCTTTTAAAATAATTTTTATATTTTAACTTACTATTTTTAATATGTTTTCACTTAAATCGTTAAAAATAAGTGATTATAAATATATATTATGAAATAAATTTATATTAAATAAGTCTTTAATATTTTAAATTAAGTGATAAATTAAATTATTAAAATATTATTTAAATTTTAAAATTTAAATTATTTTTTCATTTGTCCAATAAATAGTTTTTAAATGTATCTTTGATTGATTGGAGATCAAATTACAAAGTATATTTATAGATTTGTATAGCATAGATATACTAATGATTTGAACGTTGATTATCAACTCAATAAACAACACAATTTCATTCTCGCTCAAATTATTTGGTAAAGATTATTTTGTTATTAATTTGTTTGTTACATATTTTATTATTATTATTTATCGTTACAAACTCAAACAAGGTTGTATTTGAGTTCACATTTTAAAAAATTACAATTTAGTTGAAATATTTGTCATTAAAATTTATAAAAATATATCATATTATTTAACATATATTTTTTTATTTAATTAATTTATTTTGTATTATTTATATGTAACTCCTATTTGAATTAAAGGAACTCAAAAATAAAAATAAAATTGTGCAGTATTTTTTTTCATATTACTTCATTTATGTTTTTGTTTTCATTATATTTAATTTTAATATTTTTACCTTAACAACTCACAATAAACTTGCAAAATTATATTTATTTAATATAAAATTAATAACAATTATAATATATAAAATTGCAAAATTATTTATAAAATTATAACAATTGTAATATATAAAGTATTAAGTAAGAGTTAAAAACTTAAAATGATTTGATTACATATTATCATCATTTAAATTCCCTCTCAATCAAATAAGAAAAAATCGAACCATCCTATTTTGGCTAGACTCGAATTCTATTACCATAGGGATAAATTGAAAATTGCTACACTTACATAATTAAAAACAATTTTATGTCAATATATATATATATATATATATATATATATATATATATATATATATATATATATATATATATATATATATATATATATAATTTCTTTAATAAGATTCTGATATAACACAAAGCCAACTACTTTAATATCAAATATTATATATATTTAAAACAAATTGCTAATTTTTGTGTGAAATGCCATTACTTTACAATTTTGCTTAAAATGACATTTTCAGTATTATGATATATTAATTATTGTTAATTATTTTTTAAAATATATTTTTTATATGTAATTAAATATTTTGTTATGCATTCTCTTATAATCACACTATTCAATTAATTAATTAAAATATTTAACATTTAAAAAAATATTTCTTTTATCATTATATATTAATAATTCTTAAGTTTTTTTTATTAGAAATACTTATTATTTTTAAATCAACACCAATTAAATTTATTTAAATAATCCAAAATTTATTTTAAAAACTCTCTAGGAATTATTTAATATAAAATTAAGTCATATCAGATTATTTACAATAATATTCTTGAGGATAAATGGGATTTTTTATTATCATATATATACATATTTACATTTTATTAATTAAACAAGTTATACCATTTAGAACACATTTTAAAGAGAAACTGTATTACATCTATAACTAAGTAAATAATGTTTTCAAACACTCTTATTTAATTTTTCTTAAAAAATGAGCTTAATCTTTTAATATTTAATTATTAATTTAACTAATATTCAATGAGTGATAATTGATTAGCCTGGTTTGATTTTTGGTTTAAAAATGATCAAAATAATTTTAATATTTTAAAATATAATAAAAGTTATATAAAAATATTTTGATATCTAATTCATGAATGATTTAATTAAAGTAATGATTCAGTGGGTAGGCTTATATAAATCATTCATCAAACAAGCCCTCAGAAAAACAAAAGTCAAATCACGTTTTTGACTTCTTAATGATTGTATTAATGATGCAATCAATATAAAACTATATATTATTATTATATGAATAATTAATTGTTTATTTTATCCTTTCGTGGTAAACCATGATTCGAGGAAGTAGCAGCATATAATATTGGATACTTCCCCCATTTTCAATAAAGATTAATCATGACTTTAATCAACGCACCAAATACCTAAATGGGTTCCTAGACTTTAAAGTTAATTGTCAAATGAGCCCTTAACTTTTGGGTTCATCTAAATATGCTCTCCAATTGATGAAAAACATGAACAAAAGAAATGGTCTATGTTTAAGTCAATAAACTTGTAGATTACACGGGAAATTTGATGAAATGGCCCCCATAACAGGGGAAATTCCAAAAATGGACCGCGCCGGTTAATGTTGGCAAAAATGACCCTTTTGCCCTACGAAATGTCAGAAATAACCCTCGGGCGCCAGATTTTACGCTCATTGACGAGAATTGCCATTCACGCGATTTCATCTAAAATGCATGAGCTGATTAACGCGTTTTAGATGAAACGCGTGAATGGCAATTCCCGTTTTTCAATTAACGAGAATTCTCATTCACGCTTTTCATCTAAAACGCGTTGATAAACTCACGCGTTTTAGATGAAAAGCGTGAATGAGAATTCTCGTCCTTCGTCGTATATATAACTTTCTTGCCCTAATTTAAAACAAACCCCCCGATTCTCCCTCCCACCCCGACTTCCAAAACCACGTCTTCACAACTGTAAACTTTCCATTCCGACTTCGTTCAACATCATCGTTCCTCGTCCAACATCATCGACTTTCCACCGTCTCTTCGACATCATCGACTTTCCACCGTCTCTTCGATATATTCAAGTCAGTTTAGGGCTTAAAGTTTAGGTTTAGGTTTTGATGTATATTATACCGTTTATATTCATGGATATTGATGTATTTAGGTTTAGGGTTTGGTTTTGATATATATTATGCCGTTTATAATGGATATTGATGTATTTAGGTTTAGTGTTAGGTTTCGATGTATATTCTGTCATTTATATTGATGGATATTGATGTATTTAGGTTTAGGATCCGCTTTTGATGTATATTATGCCGTTTATAATGGATATTGATGTATTTAGGATTAGGGTTAGGTTTCAATGTATATTCTGCCATTTATATTGATGGATATTGATGTATTTAGGTTTAAGGTTAGTTTTTGATGTATATTATGCCGTTTATAATGGATATTGATGTATTTAGGTTTAGGGTTAGCTTTTGATGTATATTCTGCCATTTATATTGATGGATATTGATGTATTTAGGTTTAGGGTTAGCTTTTGATGTATATTCTGTCGTTTGTAATGGATATTGATGTATTTAGGTTTAGGGTTAAGCTTTCAATGTATATTCTGTTGTTTATATTGATGGATATTATAGTATTTAAATTAGGAGCTGCCACGACTGCCACCACAACCGGGTTTCTCAGTTCGTTCAACAAAATGGTACATACAATAAAATCCTAGTTAGGAAACCACAAACCTTAAACCCTAGTTCGTTCAATAAAATGGTTGTTATGTTGAATTGAAATGTTCATATTTATGTTTTTTCACAAACCCTAGTTAAAATAATGTGATGAAATCGTTCGTATTTAATAACAAAACTCATTTTTTTATAATATGCATGCAACAAAAACTGTTATGACCTTATGTCCCAATCAATTATCTTGTGAAGATAATGTATGTACTATTCTCTCTACTATGTACATATTATCTAGTTTTGAATGTAATAACCATGATATTATTGTTTGACACAATTGTTGATAGTGCAATTTGCTCGCACTTTTGGTGCAAGGGTGTCTTCGAAGTGGAGAGAGGATGCAACCCATGTTATAGCTTACACTGATCCTAATGGTGCATGCAACCGAACTCAAAAAGTATTGAAGGCAATTTTGAACGGGAAATGGGTCCTTACAATTAATTGCGAGTCTCTGTTAACACGATTTGTTTCATACATATGTCTCTTAAATTAAAATTAAAATTGTTTTTGTGTAGGGATAAAATCATCAATGAAAACCAAAAACTGTGTTGATGATGAACCTTATGAGGTTAAACAAGATAATCATGGAGCCCAAGGTGGTCCTAGAAATGGCAGACTTCGGTTGTTGAATAATGTGAGTTTGGTCTGATTCCTCCTCTGTGTACTTTTATTATTTTGCTTGATAACTGAAATTATTTTGTTTGTTTGTTTTTCAGCTTTCGAAACTGTTCGACGGTTACATTTTTATATTTGTAGGGAATTTCTTCCCACTTTACAAACAGGATCTCATTGAGTTAATAATTGTTGGAGGTGGTAGTATTAAAGAATTGGATAATCCAGATAATCCATTTGCTGAACCAAGGGACGAAAAAACTATAATAGTATATTTGGAGATAGACAGCAGAAATCGACCAATGGAAAATGATTTTGATATTTTTCCCGACAATTGGTTATTTGAGACAGTGGCTGTTGTGTCATCAATATTGGATGAACACGTTGCTCCTCACACAAGGTTGCTTCAATCTATTGCTGTTTGTGATTTGCAACATTTGCTTACTTAATTTGGAGTCATTTAGACTTTTGTTAACAATACTTAATATTCTTCTATTTATGGTGGTTTATCATCATTAATGTATTACTGAATATTCTTCTATTTATGGTTTATTACTTTTGTTAACAATATGGTTTGTTGATTTATTACAATACGCCTTAGTTATCAGTTATTACCTGTGTTGGCTTTCTTACAACTTAGGTGAGTTAATCGATTTGATGATACACCATACTACAAACTCACGTATATTGTGTAGAATGCGTGAATGTAGTATCATAACTTATGCTTATTAAGAGCAATCCAACACACGTGTATTGTGTATCATCACGCATATTGGCTTTCTTGGTTTACAACATAACTCAAACAACAAGGAACAAGGAACAATGTTGTTATTCACGCGTTTCATCTAAAACACGTTAATCAACTTACGCATTTTAGATGAAATACGTGAATGGCATTCCTCGTCTTTCAATTAACGGGAAATCCCATTCATGCATTTTCATCTAAAACGCGTCAATTAATTCACGCATTTTAGATGAAAATGCGTGAATGGTATTTCCTCGTCTTTCATCGTATATAATATTTTTTTGCCCTAATTTATAAGAAAACCACGAATCACTAATTTCCTTTTCTCTTCTCTCGCTTTCCCCACTCCGACTTGACCCTCAAATCGTACTCCCCTGAAGAACTCGACCACGAGCAACAGTAGCTGACGACTACGACGACACCACGAGACCTCTTCGTTTGAATTCGTGACCCACTAGTCTTCGTGATCAAAATGTGTATGTTTATTTTATGGTTTTTAGTGATTATGAACACTAGGTTAGTTAAATTATAGTTTAGCTAGGTTGTATTCGAATGAATGTGAATCAATACTATGTTGTTATTCTAGTATTAAGGTTTAGGGTTTGTTGACATAGTGTAGCTCACTCACGCGTATTTCACTCACGCTTATTGTTTCCCACTCACGTGAAATACACACTGAGGATGAGTTTGCTGGTATGTTTCATGGAGATACAATGTGCCAAGAATTTTCCACAAGTTTGCTTCAATGGACCTATTGGATAGGGAGCTCTTATCCCATTAGATTCATTGAAGCAAACTTATGGAAAAGTTGTTGCATTGGATTTCCTGAAACTCTACCAGCAAACTCCTCCTCGGTTATGGTAATGTTGTTTAACTTTTTTCAATTATTGTAATGTTTTTGAACTGTTTTCAATTGCAGCTCAAGTACCTGTACTTCTTTACTTTGATGGAGAGTGGAAAACTACGGATGATCTTACTCATTTTTCTACAAAGTCAAACAGCGGTATGATTGTTTCCCAAAATTCTACTTATGCCCAATTAGTTGATTTAATTTATTCTGCTACCGATGTTGACAAATCTAGATATGATTTATTGCTTCAAACCAAGTATAATGCATCTAGGTTGGCCATGCTAATGACATACAGTGATTCACGCATATATATTACACAATGTTAAACTCACGCATATTGTAATACGCGTGAGTCATAACTGACGCATATTACAATATGCGTGAGTCATGTTGTAATATGCGTGAGTCATATTGTAATACGCGTGAGTCATAACTCACGCATACGCATATTACTCTACATTTTTATGATACCTATTACAACATTCATGGCTATAATGATGATGATAAATAATATTTAGTATTACACAACATGTTACAACAATAATTCAGTATTTACAGTATTACAATATTCAGTATTACACATGTTACACAATATTAACAATATATTACAACTTCATGGCTCTAAAATCTGGTGGAACAACCTGACTGCCCACTTTTCTCGGTATAAACGGATATTGTTTGATATGCAATTTTCTAGACCAAGTTTAGCAGTCAAGTACTCTAAATACATTAATATAAAAACGCCACAATCACCACTCCATTCTGCTTTTGGTACCTTCAGGATGTGGGATTCTCTGAAATCTTAAAGTCTCATTTCTCATGTTATGATACCTGGCCATTTCAACTTCAGACATTGCTTTATGAAGGAAGGGCGGCAACATCTCACAAATGGCTTTCATGAATTCTCTAAAATCGTCGTCTTTGAGAATTGTCTGATCGCAATCATAAACATCAATTCTCCATTCTTGCAATCGAATAACACACAGTACCCAATGTAGGTTGTCGAGGTTGAGGGGGAAGTAAACATCATCAACACTGCTCCAATTGGGCATTTGTTTATCTTCTCTACCCAGTAGTAGTAGCAAATGGTTTTAGAGAAAATATGGCCATCTGGTTTAGAAGGATCAGCCGAGTCAGAAACAAAATCGGCATAGAATGAATTAACCAAAGGGGCAAACTGGCAATCTAAGATGGTGAAATCCGGCGGATACGACTTAGGGTAGGCGAATGCTCTTGCTCTTAGCAGAGAACATCCGACATTCATTTCCACATCAATTAGCCACCTATGTAACCTCAGAATTGTAGTGAAGAGTACATGGTCTACAGTGCCATCAGAGAGGTGGATCTTCTTAAATGCAACCCCTTTCGCAAATTCTTTATTGAACTCTGTCTTCAGTTTCTGATTACACTTCGACATATGATCGACAACAATCGTCTTCTTTCTTGGACGAAGGACGGTGTAGAGACTAAGTAGAGCTCTCGACATAGTCCTCTTTCTCTTAAATACGATGTGGGATGCATCTTCCAATTCCACCACATCCTCCTCTATCTGCTTGTTCTTCTTCTTCTCTTCCTTCTTCTTCACAACAAAATGATCGTCCACCTTCTTCTGCACCACCCTCTTCCCCTTCTGCACCACATTCTTACCCTTCTGCACAACCCTCTTACCCTTCTGCACCACCTTCTTCCCCTTCTGCTCAACGAAATCATCGTCCACCTACAAAGAAATCATTGAATTAGGCTGAACCGCGACTCGAGAAATATGCCAAATGCAAGAAATGCAAAATACATACCTCAACATTCTCTTCCACCTTCTCTTCCACATTCTCTTCCACCTTCTCTTCCACCTTCTCTTCCACCTTCTCTTCCACTTTCTCCTCCACATTCTCTTCCACATTCTCCTCCACAAGAACATCAGCTTCCTCAACATTCCCAACAATCCCCACATTCTACAAAAAACAAAAAAAATCTTTAATTAGACCAAATGCAAGAAATAGGCGAACTGCGAGAAATAAGTCAAATGCAAGAAATGCACCAAATGCAAGAAATGCACCAAATGCAAGAAATACATACCTCAATATTTTGTTCGGTCAACAAAAAATCATGATCTTCATCTTTATTCTCCTCCACAAGACCAACATTGTCTTTCTCCCCATCCTACAAAAAAACAAAACTCTTTAGACCAAATGCAAGAAATGCATGGAATTCAAGAAATACATACCTCAATATTTTGTTCAGTCAACAAATTATGATCTTCATCTTTATTCTCCTCCACAAGCCCAACATTGCATTTCTCCCCATCCTACAAAAAAAACAAAAGTCTTTAATTAGACAAAATGCAAGAAATGCACCAAATGCAAGAAATGCACCAAATGCAAGAAATGCAAAAAATGCACCAAATACAAGAAATGCAAGAAATGCAAGAAAATACATACCTCAATATTATGATCAATCAACAAATACTGATATTCATCTTTATTATTTTCCACTATCCCATCATTGCCTTTCTCCACATCCTACAAAAAAACAAAAGCCTTTAATTAGACCAAATGCAAGAAATGCACCAAATGCAAGAAATGCACAAAATGCACCAAATGCAAGAAATACATACCTCAATATAAGGGTACATCAACAAATCCACTAGCCCATCATTGTCTTTCTGCACATCCTACAAAAAAACAAAAGCCTTTATTAGACCAAATGCAAGAAATGCACCAAATTTATCATCATTCAACATATGCTCAGTGTTCACCGCAAAATCTTTCTCATCCTTGTCTTCCTCATTCTGCTTCTTTTTCTCTGTTAAATCTTCCTCATTAAATCTTCTCCTTCTCTGTTCCTCCCCTAGTGTGGCTGATAATATGCCAAAATCTTGTTGTAGTTGGTTTAACATATCTTTAATGAGAATTATTTCAGTTCTCATTTCAGTTTTGAATTCATTTAGCTCCTTCGAAAGTTCATCCAATCTACGTCTATCCTGGGAAGTTATTGCTGTTGGAGTCAGGGGAGAGGATTCTTCGTCTTTTCTATTCGTGGCGCTCTCGACAGAATAAGAGCTGCTGGTGCTGGTACTGGTGTTGGGGGTAGGGTTGCGGGTTCTTCTTCTCGTGGAAGGTTTGGCTTCGGCAGAAGTAATTTGTCTTTTCTTCCTTATGACAGATTTATTATGAGGAACTACATCGTCACTATCTCCAAATGTCCTCTTTCTGCAGTTAAGATAAAAAAGACATCATAAACATTACCTCCCATATCTTCAAAGTCCTCCCCAGCATATAAGATCTTCTCTTCTTCAGACAATTCCATTTTCCTGACAATCTTGCCTTGCAAGACAATGTGAAGATTAGAGGCAGTGCTCTTCCTCCTGGATTTGTACTGTATTATCCTTGAGCAGACAGGCTCTTGCGTTTGAAGCATTGTTTTAATTGCAAGATTGGGGACAAACGTTTTGATAACCTCATAGGTCCACACTTGTAAGGCTAGTGCGAACCCATATACGGTATAAGAAACATCGACATCTTTGTCTTTGTTCTTCTTCCCCGAGGCGGCATTCTTCTTCTCCAGATATAGCAACCTGTAGCGATTAAGGTCTTTGGTCAAACCCTTTATGGTTGCTCTAAAGGACACCTTTCCCCATGGAAAATTGAGGAATGTGTCGATGTCATCGACCATGCTAAGGAGTTTCATATTTATTATCCTCTTCGGGTCAAGGGCAAAGAGATAATGGGAAACAAGGTATACCAGCCCCAATTTCTATGCATCTTCCCTATTAGTGCAGGACAAGAATTTTGAATGACGGTCTTCTATTCTAATAAGTTGATTACTATTAAAATATTTAACAACCAAAGATGGAGATTCTTAAACCTGATTGAATATCGTTTCCTCCGTAGGGAATCTCTCAAAATTGAGACCTGTAACCAATGTAAACTCCATCATCCCGAAGCACAACTCTTCTCCATTCACAAGGAACTTCATCTCCATAGAATTTGAGCTGGACTTCCTGAGGAGCATTTGGTGTATAACCGTTCCTGAGAACCGTAGTAACGGGTGCCCTTTGAATAAAAATCTGAATTGGGTTTGCTTAACCCTTTTAGTTAGATTCATTGACGCAAACTTGGCGACAATATTTCCCATATTGGTTTTCTAAGATACCCTCCCAGCAAACTCGGGTATTATAGTGGACTCCATCTACAAAATAAGGAACAACATGGGAGTAAGCAAATCGAGAAAATTATAATTACCTAAACTATTGGCAAACTATTTCAAATAAGGTCTAAGTTTCCCAGTTTCATACTGCACATCATACTGCAACCAAAATAATGTTAAAACTAGTTGTCTTATTAGTTTTTAATAATCCAAAATCACTAATAGAATTAACCATTGAGAAATGCTTGCAAATTGACAATTCTAAATACATTAAGCATATGATGTGTCATTTCTTAATGTAACAACTCAAACAACATCAAAGAATATACGAAAATGTCATTTCTTCACAAGAACATAACAAACAAGAAATTATTAAACGAGAAATGAATGAATAAACGAGAAATGCATGCATGCAGAATAAGAACACTGATATAATACTCGTCATATACCCTAAAAGCTTTTATACACATAAACGAAACCAGAACCAAACCCTAAACCTAAATACATCAATATCCATGAATATAAACAGTATAATATACATCAAAACCTAAACCTAAACTTAAGCCATAAACTGACCTGAATATATCGAAGAGACGGTGGAAAGTTGATGATGTCGAAGAGACGGTGGAAAGTCGATGATGTTGGACGAGGAACGATGAAGTTGAACGAGGTTGATCGATGATGTTGAACGAATTAGGAATGAGAAATTGGCAGTTGTGAAGACGTGGTTTTGGAAGTCGGGGTGGGAGGGAGAATCGGGGGTTTTATTTTAAATTAGGGCCAAAAAATATATATACAATAATTGACGAGAATTGTCATTCACGCGATTTCATCTAAAACGCGTGAGTTTATCAACGCGTTTTAGATGAAAAGCGTGAATGGGAATTCTTGTCAATTGAAAAACGGGAATTGTCATTCACGCGTTTCATCTAAAACGCGTTAATCAACTCACGCGTTTTAGATGAAATCGCGTGAATGGCAATTCTCGTCAATGAGGGTAAAATCTGGCGCCCGAGGGGTATTTCTGACATTTCGCAGAGGACAAAAGGGCCCTTTTTGTCAACGTTAGCAGGCGTGGTCCATTTTTGGATTTTAGCCTGTTATGGGGACCATTTCATCAAATTCCCCGATTACACAACCACACTTTTATATTGAACCTATTCTTTCTTTCTTTTTTTTATCATATTTTACAATTTAGAAAATATTACATTAGTTATATTTATTAAAATTATAATAAAAAAATAATTTTAAATTAAATTATAATTATAAGTTAGATCAGGATAAAAAAAACTAATTTTCATATTAAATAAGATAAACATTATATTATAATTTGAATAATAATCTAAAGAGTCATAATTTAATAATATATCTAGAAAAATAATCTTTGGCCGAATGGAAGATTAAAGTTTTTTATTGAGTCAATTTAGATTTCGAATATCTTCTTTCAAATCATACAATATTTAGAGTACATTATAATTAAAATAATACAAAATGAGGTTTTGTCTTAACGATTTTTTAATGTCGTTAACTTATTATCTATGTGGTATTATTTATAAAAAAATAAAAAATACGCATCACTAATTTAATGTCATGCCACTTTTTTAAGAGAAATTATTAGGGCAGCGAAAATGTAACAAAAGCAAGGTTACGAATCTACGTGGTATGCCACATAGTCGCCTTTTAAAAAAAAAATCATTTTTTTTTAATTTTCTCGCCCGCCTCTTTATATTCTTCTTCTCTCTTTGCCTCTTCCGCTATTTTTAGAAAATGATTCTTCTCTTCATCTCTTCTTCAACTTTTAGAGAAAACTTAGTACACCGTTGTTCTCTTCGTCCTTTCTTCAACTTATAGAGAAACTCTAGATCGTCGTTCTCTTCGTCAATTCTTCTTCCACAAAGACCTAGTCGCCGCCTTTATCATCATTATAAAATGGTAAGCCTTCAACACTATTTGTCTTTTACCATTCAAAAACTTATTTTTCTATAGCAAAAATAACAACATTCCGTTCTTTTAAATTCCAGTAGAACTACATCCAACATGTTTGTCCAAAACTTTCAAAGATAAGTTATTTCTAGTTTATTACTGTTTTGTTTTACTGTCATCAATATTCGTATTTTTATCTTTTTAGTTTTGTAACCGTAAGTTAAATCCATTTACACCAAGATTTAGACCAATATATTTTGAAATTTATGTTTTTTTTAGGAAAATGGTTTAACACTATTTAATTAAGAAACTCAAAAGTGGGAGAGTCAATAATCAAAACTAGACAAACCCTAGTTTTGATTGTAAGATGACAAATAAACGACCCAAAAGTTTTTGAATGGTAGCAATTATACCACATTACAAACACAAATTACAATGAACAAAGACTGCAATTTATCTATCCCAGCATGTGTTGTCTCCATGTCCGCCTTTTTGACCATATTGTCTTCTTTCACGTCCCCTTCCTCTATCGTTCTTCATGAAAGGAGATTGAATTGAAGTAGATGATGATGTCTATCTACTCTCATTGTTTAATCTTCCTCAATATGAATCCATACTAATATGATAAAAGGTATCCTACTTCAGGATTTCAGGGCTTTTAACACTATTTTTCTCTATTTCAGTTTTACATATTTGAGGATCAACAACCTTAGTTTCCTCTTCACTTTTCTCCTCTACTATATCTTCAGGAAGTAGCAACATATAATATTCGATACTTCCCCCATTTTCAATAAAGATTAATCATGACTTTAATCAACTCACCAAATACCTAAATGGATCCCTACACTTTAAAGTTGATTGTCAAATGAGCCCTTAACTTTTGGGTTCATCTAAATATGCAATCCAATTGATGTAAAACATGAATAAAAGAAATGGTCTATGTTTAAGTCATTAAACTTGTAGATTTCAGTCACAACCACACTTTATATCGAGCCTACTTTGTTTTTACCATATTATACAATTTAGAAAATATTACATTAGTTATATTTATTAAAATTACAATAGTTTAAAATGTAATTTGAATTATAATCTAAAATTTAGTTTTATATTTTAAAATTTAATTATAATTATAACTTACATCATGATAAAAAAAAAAGCTAATTTTCATATTGAAGAAGATAAATATTATATTATAATTTGAACAATAATCAAAAGAGTCATAATCTAACCAATATATCTAAACAAAAACTTTTCTCGAAATGAAGATTAAAGTTTTTTATTGGGTCAATTTAGATTTCGGACATCTTCTTTCAAATTTTACAATTTAGGACATTTTTTTGTTTTAACATTTTTAATGCCGTTAACTTATTATATACACAATAATATTTATAAAAAAAAATAACACATCACTAATTTAATGACATGCCACTTTTTTAAGAGAAATAATTAGGGCAACAATTGTTAAACTTGAATCCAAACAAATACCTATAGTATTTCAGAAATCTCAGGCCGCAATAAAGCATAATCGATAACGGTGGACGGATAAACGACCGACAGACAAAGATGAATGTTGAGTCGACGAAGACGAATGTTGAGAGGACAAACTCTAGATTCACAGGTCGCGAGAGAGTAGAACCGTAGCGAAGATGATTTGAGACGAAGACGACGATCTTGGAGATTTTGAAAAACCCTAACTTGAAGTTCATTTCCCTCTAGCGTAAATGTATATGTTAGTGTGAAGAAATTAGAGAGATTGTTTTAGAGGAGAAGGGAAGAGAGATGTGTTCGGGCAGTAAGTGCCTCCGGGCAGCATTAATTTTTTTATTTTTTTTAATTACAACGCCGTTTTAAAACGACATAGCTTATGATACATATTAAGGAACAACAGATTCGGGGCCGTATAATTATATATAAAGGAGTGATAAGGGGATGAAATTTGAGAGAACGAATAAAAGAGTAAATGATGTGACATCACATCATTGGTTAGAAAAAAGAAAAAGTGTGAGAAAGAGAGAAGATAGAGAAACTATTATATTTTTTAAAGCAATCAAACTATGTCATGTCATTCATTCTCCCATTCTCTTCACCAAATTTCATCCCCAATCATTTCTCTTATATATATTATTTAAATAATAAATAAATTAAATTACATCTTAAAATACAAATATTAGTCCACGACACAAGCACTAAAAATGAACAAATAATATTAAATAAAAAAACTTGTTAGGTCACAACTCACCAACAATGAAAATTTTGATATAAAAAGTGATTGAACTTTTGTAAACATACAAATTTTTGGATTATAATTTTTTTTTTTGTCAAATGTAACTTACTATTATTATTATTAATATTTTTTATTTTTTATAAGTTTAACAAAAATGTGTGCTAAAAAGGATTAAAATACATAAGCTTCATTTTAATAAATAACACACATGATTATAGATATTTGTTATTTTTTTTTTCATATTCAAGTAGTAGATAAGATTAGATAGGCAAGCTCCATGTAAGTATGTAACTCCCTCCCATAGTCATCAAAATATATATATATATATATATATATATATATATATATATATATATATATATATATATATATATATATATATATGAAATTATCCTATAATTTTTAAAAATTTTAATTTAATATAATATTTTTTTAAATGTCAAAACTTACCTTTATCTATTATTATTTTATTAATAAATTTTTCGTTAATTTTTGGTTAATTTTACCTATTATTATTATTTAATGTAATTTTTAATTTTTAAGCTTCATTCTTGAATCTGGTTTCGTGGACCACAATAAATAAATAAATAAATATATATATATATTAACATAATATTTAAATAATTATACTATATAATTATAATTATATTTTTATTTTTATTGATGTTACAAAATTATTATATTTAATTAATAAAAATTAAGAAAGTTTTTTTTTTTTTCGCTTAAGAGAACTTATATCTCAAGATAATATTATATATTTTTAGTACAACATATATAATATTTGTATGTGATTAACAAACACATTGAGTAATCATGAAGAGTTACAACTTGTTCTCTAAGTATGGATTGGATTATGATTAATTAAATGATCTAAAACCTTAAAAAATAAAGTATATATATATATATACATGATATTACTATGATGTCACACGCACGCAAAGATAATATAATTGTATATATCCTTTCTTATTAGATTCTATTAATGGGTCAGGACATATATACATATATTGCATTTTATTTAATTGTTGAACTAGTTCGATCTGTTTTTTTTTTATTGATTTATATATTTTATCTAAGAAACAATCATAACATGAAAGTGTGTCTGATTATTGAATATTGAACCAAAAAGGCACAAACGTTATTATGTACTATAAGATTCAACTAGCATTATTATTATGATTTTTTAAGTTTAGTTTTAGTACTCTAATGAGTTGGAATCAGAATTGAAAATGAAGTCAAATTTTAATTTTGTTGATTTGAGCATTCAAACAAAGGAATTGCAATTGTATTTTCTATATAAAAGGAACTAGATTGTAACTTGTAAGTATAAATTTAATCTTCAATTTCACACTTTTGTTCGGTGAGAAATGCATAAGGTCGATATGGTTAATGACAATACGATCTTGAGAGAATCACTTAACATTTTTATTTAGTTCAATTTTGTAAATATCATAATATAGTAAAATCCCATGAATTATGAGTAAAGGTTTGGATCAGTGAAACCGAACTGTGATCGTTCGACTGACAGTTAGAAGGTATTAAAAGATTAAAATCACCGATTTAAATTCATTTGTCGATAAAAGAAACTGACTCAATCAAGTATGATTGCATTCTTGAGCACAACTGCATTGGGTGATCGTGTTGCGCTTGGGGCTGGGTGTTATGTTCATACATTGAAAGTCAAGTGGTTAACCGATAATTTAGCACTACATGCCCAAATTAACTTTTGTCCAAAACTTTTGAGATTCAA
Source organism: Impatiens glandulifera (assembly GCF_907164915.1). Taxonomy (NCBI): domain Eukaryota; kingdom Viridiplantae; phylum Streptophyta; class Magnoliopsida; order Ericales; family Balsaminaceae; genus Impatiens; species Impatiens glandulifera. Next base: position 33,277,057 of record NC_061868.1, read on the forward strand.
TTTTTTATTTACACTTGTTCCAATCTTCATATTAAGTATGTAATCTATTTATGGTCTTGATTTACATTATAATGGTAATTTTTTGTTTGACTCCATTAGGTTTTCAAATTATGTTTTGTTACTTTCTTTAGGGCTGATCTAAATAAGTTTTTTTTTTTAATCTTTAATTTTAGACAAAATTTTAAATTTCCATTCAATAAATAAACCATGATGAAAGCATAGCTGAATTCATTGATAAGAGGTTTGACAAAGGTTTTCAATTTATTTTGTAGGTTAATTTTTCCAATTTCATAAATTATTTTCTCATTTCTCTATAATTGTATAACGTTGGATGTTATGAAAATGAAACCGTGATTTAGATTTGGGACCACAACTTGATATATATTGTCTTTTATTTATTACTTAGTTTATCATAAATACAAACAAATATATGATATTTACCCATAATAAATTGTATTATATCAACAAATACATATGACTTAACCTAATATTTTAAATACTTTAATAAACTATTTTATTAAATAGATTGTGAATAAATAATAATTAACATTTTATTGTCTTGATGATATTTTTTTAGCAGCAAAATAAATAAAATTATAAATTTCGAGTTATTTTTCATTTTTTTAATAAAGAATCATTATTGAAACCAATTTTTCAATTAAAAACCCTTTTACATCTATCAACATTTTACGACGTTGCTTACCCATCCTAGATCAAAAATAATTTTCATTTTCGCTCAAAATATTTTGTATAAATTATTCTGACATAGTTTGATGGTTCTATCCAACTCTTTCTCCGTTCCAAGCCAGCGTAGAGAAGTAATTCATCTTGTTCATCATTTTCAGGACAAGCTCGTGTCGGCACACGTAAGTGGCAAAAACCGCTTCTTCTTCCTCAACATCTTCCCGAGGTGCGACCGTTATACTGTCAATTGAAAATCCGGTGATTTCGACTTCTCTTTCAGCTTCTAAGGTCGAGGCTTCGGCATCCAACGAATGAACGTCTCCATGTACAGTGATAACGGCCCCTTCATATACTTGATTGAGCTTCTGATGCAGAGTTGAAAATATTTTGTATAAATTATTGACATTGTTTGATTGTTTGTTCGACTCGCTCTTTTTTATCATTTGTCCCTCTTTTTCATCATTTGTCGTTACATACATATCTTTTAAAATCGGTTTAAACAAAATTAAATTTTGAATATTTTCATTAAAATTTTAATTTTTATAAATTTATCCTATTACTTAACATTTAAAATATAATTTAGTATTTTTTTATGATAATTAATTTAAAAAAAATAAAAATAAAAATAAAGCATTTCCAAATGGGCCACTTTTGGCAAGAACATCACCATGCAATGAATTGTGCAAAAATTGAAGAGGGGGTATTTACGTAATTAAACAAACAACGGCGATCGGAACTGTAAACCCAGTGTGGAAGTCCACGACAGTATTCCTCTCTGAGCTCGTCGTCTCTCCTCAATAAAATTGTTGAATCTCCATTGTCTATGGTTTGAGGACCTTCCACCCCTCTTACTAGGGTTTCCAACTCTCCCGATTCATAAATTAATAACCGGAATTCGTTTCCTCATCTACCCACTTGCATCCAAGCCCGATCTTATGAAGACGCCGACTTTCTTCTTCTTTTTCGTGCTCCTGTCTGCATTTCCATTAACAATTGTCCGTCCGGTGTCTTCTTTAGCATCAGAGGAGGCCAGGATTACCAAGTTTGTTGAGCGTGAGGCAACTGATGATGCCCTTGGTTATCCCAACCTGTAAGTTCCTCTGGTTGTGTTTATAGATATATAAATCATGATAATTAAGAAATGAACATGATTTGAATCGGTATCTGTTGAATTGTGATGCTTTTTCTTGCTTGTGCATTGTATTTGACTTAGATGTCACAGTTACAAGATGCAAATCACATATATTGCAAGTTGAGATTTACACAACTGTACACTCTTCCCACTATGATCATATTCTACCTTTAATGTGCTTATGGTGTGGGTTTCATTATCATTAGACCTTCCACCTTCAATAACTAGCTTTTGAGGTGTGTAATTAGTGTGGGTATCAATGCCATGGCCAAGCGTTTTCTGTGGTTGGTTATACTGGAAATGTAGCATTACCATAGGCAAAGGAAGATACTGTATTGTGGGATCAATTGTTATGAACCAATTGCTAGCTCCATGGGACGTATGGCTTTTTGTTTTGGGTTTTAATGAATCTTAGGAGCTCAAAATTCCATAAATAGATTTGAAATGTGGTTATTATAAGATGACCTTTCTTCAGCACTTCATTTCTCAAGTTTGTAAGTTCTAATATTAGGAGATTTAAAGTTAGAACATTGCTTCAGTCTCTCGATCTAAAGGAGGTTAATGCTTTAGCAAGTGTATTTGGGATTCACATCATATATCGATAAGATATTGTTTTTTTCTCCTGCTTCATTTTTTTCTAATCCTCATTTTTCTTCTGGTTGGTGATAGGGATGAGGATGAACTGTTGAATACACAATGCCCTCAACATTTGGAGCTAAGATGGCAGACTGAAGTTAGTTCAAGCATATATGCTACACCTTTGATTGCAGATATTAACAGGTTGAAGCACAAATGGAAAGAGAGTATCTTCCATGTGTTTGTTGGTCAATGATCATTGTGTATTGTCTCTTTCTGTGTACCTCTTTAATGGTTTTGTTCTCTACATGTTTATTTGGAAAACCTGTATTTCATTTTGTGAAATAAAATATGTGTTCGTAACAAGAACTAGATGGGTCAAGATTTTTTACTTAACTCAAAGAAACAAATTGGGGCCTATAAGATCTCTGTTTCAGAAGCATATTGAAGAGAGTTTAAAGCTTCCTCAAATAGAAACAAGGGACTTCTGTTCTCAAAATATTTATAAGCGAATGAATTGAGAAATATTGCAAGACTATTTCATAGCTGGATGTATTTATGGTTACTATTCAAACTGTTCTATTATCAGAATATACTAGCTTGGTGTAAATCATCTCTATATTACATCTTTGATATACCTCCTTTTGTGTGTTCTTGCTTGATAGAGCTTGTTTTACCAAAATTGTTTACTCTTGTTTCCTCAGTGATGGAAAGCTGGACATAGTTGTTCCCTCATTTGTTCACTATCTGGAAGTCTTAGAAGGTTCCGATGGAGATAAAATGGCAGGTACTTGCTGATCTTTTTCGGAGGAGATGTTATAAATTCCGGTATTCTGTTTGTCTTATCATGAAAGTTAGGAATTACAAAGAATATAATTTTGTAACCATTTTTCTACCCTTTCCATGTCATTCCTTTCTTTTCCTTTATCCAAACATGTTCTGAAATCTTATATTCTCTTTCCCTTTAGTGATCTTATGTTATTCTTTCCCCTCCTCACCCTCCCTACCAAATTTGAGTTAGGCCTAAGGGAAGTATATTAAATAGATCAATATCATAGTGATTCTTTGGATTTTTGTCATTCTTATTCAACATTACGAATGTTAATTAGTTCAATCATCCAACAGGGTGGCCTGCTTTTCATCAGTCAACAGTTCATGCTACTCCTCTCTTGTATGACATTGACAAAGATGGTGTTAGAGAAATAGCTTTAGCCACATACAACGGGGAGGTGCTCTTTTTCCGGTAGCTGCCTGTTTTTCAATATATCTGATTATATAATATAAGTAGTATTTCTAGTGATTCTTTTCTCTCAAGATTGATTTACCGCTTTCAGGGCTTCAGGATACCTGATGTCAGACAAGTTAGAGGTTCCTAGGTTGAAAGTAAAAAAAGACTGGTATGTTGGTCTGAATCCTGATCCTGTGGATCGGTCCCATCCAGATGTGCATGATGAATCACTTATCCAAGAAGCTCTTTCGAATTCAGTGCCTCGTAAGTTACTACTTGAAAAAGCATTTTGCACCTTCATGATTGATGCTTATATCCTTTCATTTATGCTCATTACAAGTAATGCCTTGTCCTATCTCCAGAAGCTAAAGTAAACACATCTGTTGTGAACATCTCGAATTTGACATCAACAGCATCTCAAGCTTTTGTAGTAACAAATGCAAATGCAGAGGACAAAGGGAATGAAACTAATCCTAAAGTAGAATTGGAAAATAAGCTGCAACAGAGTGTCGACAATAACTCATCAGCTTCTGGCACAGGCAAAGAAAATGGAACTAGTAGTGGAAGGCGATTACTTGAAGATGATAGTTCGAAGGTTTCAGAACAAGGTTCCGATTCACGAGCTAATAACAATGACAATGTACAGGCTGCAACAGTGCAGAATGATGAAGCTCTTGAAGCTGATGCTGATTCATCTTTTGAGTTGTTCCGTGATAATGATGAACTTGCTGATGAATACAATTATGATTATGATGATTATGTTGATGAAACCATGTGGGGGGATGAAGAATGGACAGAAACTGAACATGAGCGACCAGATAATTATGTTAATATTGATTCACACATCTTATCCACTCCTGTGAGTTTAATGGAATTTTTTCTCTTGTTACGTTCTTTGTTTCTTGTTACACTTATATTGGTTTCAATATGCATTTCCTTACTTTTTCTTAGGTAATTGCTGACATCGATAATGATGGAGTATCAGAGATGATTATTGCTGTATCGTACTTTTTTGACCGCGAGTGAGTTTTCCATCTTTGGAGTTGTATTAATTTACATCTGCTCCCTTTTCAGATAAAATTCCTTAAACTATTCACTTATCTATCATTAGTTATTAATCTGATTGAACATAGGTGATGATTCTTCTCTTTGTTGAACATGCATATTTGTCATGCTGTAATTGTATTTTTTTCCCTTCAAATTCCATAGATAGTTTGTCATTTCTAGGTAATGTAGTTATTATCATAACCTTTCTTATAAGGTTGGTGCATTTGGAACTCTTTTCTGGGCATATGAAGTGTTAGGTTAGTAAAGGGTTCCAAACCTATCTTACTAATAATAATCAAGGAGCAAGCCAAAACCTACTCTTAACTTTACTGAAATAGTGAGGAAAATCCTCGACTGAGAGGAAATTTTCTTTTAATAAGAGTGACCTTTCAAAGACATTGCGATAAGACACTTGACATGCTAAGTGCACCCTGGCCATGGTTAATGCAAGTTTTAAATTTCATCAGTTGTCTTAGGCCTTGTTTGATGAAGGGTTAATGACCCCTTATCCCATCATCAATCACTTCATCATTCAAATCATCAACTAAAATACCCTTATTTTAATTTGTGTTGCATTTTAAAATATTCTATACAAGGATATTTTAGTCATTTAACCCAAATAACCCCATATAATACACTTTTTCATCAAACAAGGCTTTTTCGAAGGTTTATTTAAAAAAATACATAAAACACGCTCTTAGTCGCCCCTGAAAAATAACATTCTATGAAGAATTCTAGTAAGTCGGATTAGCAGTTTTTGCTTTTCTGTTGGACAGTCATGATTCAATTATCCTGCTTTCGGAATCTAGTATTTTTGCTTGATCCTACGTTAAATTACTGTTTAGACTGTATTTTGCCCTGAGATGCAATTTTCTGTTATTTGGCTAACCTAAAAGCACACATTTTAACCACATTATATCTTTATTTGCTTCAGTTATCTCTCCTCTGTTTATTCTACCTACATATGTTTCCTCTGATCTTTTGTAACCATATTTGTATTCACTCCTTTCTCACACTTCTACAGTATCTGTTTCCACACCTTAGGAATAAAGCTTGACGTGATCTAAATGCTATACTAACTTAATATGATTACGCAGATACTATGACAACCCTGAGCATTCAAAAGAACTTGGTGGAATTGATATAGGGAAATATGTAGCTGGTGGTATTGTAGTGTTCAACCTGGATACAAAGCAAGTTAAATGGACTCACCAACTAGACCAAAGTACTGATACTGGAAAATTCCGTGCCTACATTTATTCTTCTCCCACAGTCGTTGATTTGGATGGTGATGGAAACATGGACATTCTTATTGGGACATCTTATGGAATGTTCTATGTTCTGGATCACAGAGGTATGTAGGGCAGAACAATGTCAATTTTCTTTTAACAGGCGTGTAACTTGTTTCTATCATAGTGGCAATTTGCTTTTTACATTTTATGATATGAATATTGAACTAGGTTCATTTAATACCAGCCAAGTTGTTTGGTGAAGTAGTTATATTAGGTTTTTTCTCACTTTATCAGAGGGAGAGAGATGGGGAACATTATATATGAGCCTATTTGGAAACTGCTATTTTGTCACAATCCGTGTCACAGTCGCGATCTTTTTGGAAAATCGCCAAAAGTTAAAATTGAAAGGGATTTTTTTTTAGTTTGGCATAAGATTTTGTCTGGATTATAATCCAAATTATAGTGTATTTTTGTATAAAAATTGTTTCTATTTCATAATTCATATTATATACTCATTTGTTACTTTATTTCGTATATAGATTTTTTTTCTGGAAGCATGATCAAATTATTCTTCAAGATAATGATATAGATTATTTTCTAGATTACTCTGATTTTGGCAAACATTACAAATATAGGTTTTTCCAGATCATGATCCACATGGAAATAGTGTATAACACAATAGCCATTTGACTTGTTATGGCAGCTTAAAATGTGAATGCTACAAAATAAGCACAATAATACTCCATTTGAGAATTTGGAGCCACTAGTTCCAGTGGCTCCATCTCGAGTTCCCCCTTTGTACCTTGATACCCTAATTGTCATATTCAAAAAGAACATTTAGGTCTTATTTGATATGGGGTTATTTGAATAACTAAGTGGATAACCTTATTTGATGGACGTTGTAGAAAATCATGTTATTTAGGTAAAAAGATTGGATAGATAAAAATTACCACAAGTTCAATCCAGTACCAAAACATCTAGAACAGAACAAAGAAAGGATCAAGACACATGCACTTTAAGAGGGTCTCCTAACTTCTAGATAAGCTATATTTACCAATATGCATGGGATTAAATACTTTGACCCTTTTCCCAAAAAAAAAAAATACTTTGACCCTATTGGAATCTAGAACTCATTGTATCTAGTTCTCAATTACGAGTTTTTGTTTTGTTTTCCGCTTTGTAACATGAACGCTTCTCATGCTCATAAACTTCTTTATTCTAATACAAAGTTGACCTTTTCCAAAAAATCTAAAAGTATATTCTGAAACAGCAGTTCCATTTTCTTAGGTGGATTTTCCATTAATGCTGTCAATGTGAAAGTTGAAACTTCTTTTCTCTCACTATAGGAAAGGTAAGAGAGAATTTTCCTCTAGGAATGGCTGAAATACAAGGAGCCGTAGTTGCAGCCGATATCAACGATGATGGCAAGATTGAACTAGTAACTGCCGATACAAATGGAAACGTCGTCGCTTGGACCGCACAAGGGAAAGAAATTTGGGAACAACATATCAAGAGTCTTGTCCCACAGGTATTGTCTACTGTTGATCATTTTTTGTTATTACTTTTGTTTTTTATAATTCCATGTTGTTTTTAGGGTCCCAGCATTGGCGATGTAGATGGAGATGGTCATACAGATGTGGTAGTTCCAACAATATCTGGAAATATATATGTTCTCAGTGGGAAAGATGGGTCGTTTGTTCGTCCATATCCATATAGAACTCATGGAAGAGTGATGAATCAAGTTCTTCTTGTGGACTTAAATAAACAAAATGAGAAAAAGAAGGGCTTGACCATTGTCACCACTTCATTCGATGGTTATCTGTATCTCATTGATGGACCCACATCGTGTGCCGATGTTGTGGATATTGGTGAAACCTCGTAAGGATTCTTCATTATACTATCACAACAAAAAAGAAATATCTTTTTTCCCGTTTGTTGTTGTTAGAAAGTGGAAATAATTTTTTTAGCTTTCTTTCTATGAATAGGTATAGTATGGTCTTGGCAGACAATGTTGATGGTGGAGATGACCTCGATCTTATCGTGACAACCATGAATGGCAATGTCTTCTGCTTTTCAACACCAGCTCCTCATCATCCTCTCAAGGCATGTTGTCATAATCTATTTATTTTTGTTTTCTTTTTGTGCTCTATGACATTTGGAGGTACACCTCATTTTTAATCATTTGTCTCACGAAAAAACACCAATGGTTTTTTTTTCTTCAATCAAACCAAACATATTTTCTAAAAATATTTACTAGATTAATCTTTAAACTTAATTTTTATAAAACAATGTAGGACAGTTTGGTAGAAACAAACTTCACCATTAATTTACCTAGGAACCCTGTGTAGAACTATTAATGGCTTGTTTGATGTGGGTTATTTGGACTAAATCATAGGCCTTTTTCATCTGGGATTATTTTGAAATTAACTGGCTTGCTTGAAAAAAAAAATTGTTTGGTGAAAAATTTGGTTTATTTGGGTCAAATAACCAAAATTTCCTTAGTATTTAATAATTTAAAATGTTAGAACAATGTAAGGGTGTTTTAGTACCTTGGTGAATGATTTGACGATAGAAGTGATTGATGATGGAAAAGAAAAAGAAAGTCTTGTTTGATGAAAAAATTGGTTTATTTTTGACTTTTTAAGGCTGTGACCAAAATATCCTCTAAGAATTGGTGATAATTGGTTAATATTTTAATATGTCATAAAGAATTTTGTAAGCGGTGTTTTAATATTTTGGTTGATGATTAGATCGAAGAAGTGATAGATGATGGGATATTGAATAAGCCACATCTAACCAGCCCCAAATAATCCAACATCCCATTAACATAACAATTTTTTTTTATTATTAAATCATCAATTAAAATACAAAAATGCCCTTATTTTTTATTCTTTATAACCTTTCTCAGATATCAAATTTATGTCATTTGATCCAAATAACCCACTTTCTCAAAACATAACAAAAAATTGTTTCAACAATTAACCCCGCATTAAAAAAAGATGAAGTGTCCAATAAAACTTAGAAAGGAGAGTACTATTGAACCATAGTCAAGTTTACACTTTTCTATTTGCTTGTTCATGGTTTTATATCTTGACATTCTACAATTGTCTCTGTCTTATATTCTATCAATCTTCTTTATCTTTTGCAAATTTGTGTGACCTAGAAATATGATTATGTTGATCATATGTCATATTTTCTAATTCAGGCTTGGAGATCGCCTTATCAAGGAAGAAATAACATTGCAAACAGATTTAATCGTGAAGGTGTATTCGTAACCCATCCATCTCGAGCTTTCCGTGATGAAGAAGGCAAGAATTTCTGGGTCGAGATCGAAATTGTGGACCATTATAGATATCCTTCCGGTTCCCAAGCACCTTATAACGTAACGGTAAGATCTCACCTCCTCTATCTAGTGAACTTGAATTAATATTATAATGCTCCTATTTGGAAACACTTGAGAGCTTCAATTAATATTATCATCTATCAAAATATTTTCTTTTCCCAAAAAAAAATATTATCAATCTATCAAAATACCAATATACTCTTACTTTACTTTCTTTTTTCATCAAACAAGGTTTTAATTTCATAACATTCAAATATAACCCCACATCAAACAAGCTCTTATAATTTCTGCATCCGGATCTGATACAACCAATAAAATTTTTAATGTGTCTCTCACCAAGTTTAGTTTTGAGACTTTGCAGACATCATTGTTGGTCCCAGGCAACTACCAAGGCGAGAGAACGATAAAGCAAACCCAGATATTTAATGGTCCTGGGAAATATAGGTTTAAGCTCCCTACTGTAGGCGTGAGAACAACAGGAACCGTTTTGGTGGAGATGATAGACAAGAATGGTCTTCATTTCTCAGATGAATTCTCTTTGACCTTCCATATGCACTATTACAAGCTCTTGAAGTGGCTTATTGTTCTTCCTATGGTTGGGATGTTGGGTATACTTGTGATCCTACGTCCTCAAGAAGGTAGGCCTTTGCCTTCATTCTCGAGAAACACTGATTTGTAATGATCGATTTATACAATATACATCTCCAAATATTACATGATGCTTCAACTGAGGAAATGTCAATCGGGTCGAAGGCAGGACCCACTCTCAGACTGTCCTTGGCTGGCTGCTGTCTTTCAAATGGGTAAACTGTTGAGGTTATTTTTTCTTTTTCTTGAACCTGTTGCAGTCTAGAGATTTGATTGGTTTTATGGTATGTTTTTGGCCTTTAGTTTTGTGTAGTATGGATTTCGTTGGAGGTATAGAATAGAGATCTGAATGTTTGTAAGAAAGAGGAAAAAATTGTAGACATGTTTTAACAAAATGGACCATTATGATAGTTAATCAATGGAAGTTCCATGACTTATGAAATTTGTGATTTCATTGGTATCTTAATTATAACAATTCAGGCCCTCTCTTACAGAGGAATGAAACTAGAGGTTTAAGAGTAAACTGTAATATGTGTATTAATTGGTTTATTTTTTAATAACTATTTTATTTAAAAATACTAACTGAAACCCTAAATACAAGCACAACTTTAATATTTGCTATTAAATCTATTGTACTCCAATTTTAATTTAACTATTCAATTGAATGATTTAAGTCAGGCTGTTTTTTTGTTTTCTCAAGTTAAAGGCTTGTTTCATATGGTCTTATTTTGAAAATATTTTGTACTTCGGGAAAAGGTAATACTTGTTACAAAACAATATATTGTTAGAGTCAAATAATTAATATGGTTAGTATTTAATGTCCAAAATGAAGAATAAATTTATGGAAAATAATAATATTAATAATAAGAATTTGGTTTATTTGAGTTTAATTTAAATAATGCATGTCAAATATCAATAAAAAAAGAAAAATAAATAAAAAAATATATATTTTAAGGGATATGCATAGGGGTGAGAAAATTATATATTAAGAAAATTATATATTAAAAATAATGTATTGTAAAATATTGATTTTTTCGGTATACCGAAAAAAGTGTTAAGCAGGGTACCGATACCAAATTATTTGTACGGTAAATGTAAAAGATTTTTATAATTTTGGTGAAATAATATTTATAAATTAAAAATAAATAAATATTTATATATATATATATATATTATTTATAAGAAAATAAATAATGACTAATAAATTGTAAATATAGAAATGATTTGGTGGGAGATTTTGAGAAGGAAAATGAGAGAGTGAATGATATGATGCAATAAAAAATAAAATAATTTTTTTATTTTCTTTCTTTTTTCCCAATAAGATGAGGTGAGGACACATTATTCATTTTCTCAGTTCTTCTCCCAAATTATCTCCACTGTCTCTTATAAATATTTATGTTTTAATTTTCATTTTGGAAATTAGATTTGAGCATCTATTATGAAATTCTTAGTAATATCAACATCATAAATTAATCATTCCATTAATAAATTTCTTTATTTCTTCAAACATATTTGAGACTCAACTTTAAGGTATATGTTTTGTTTATCTAAACTTTACCAACTTATTATTTTTTTAAATAGATTTAATGTTAATTAAATATAGAAAATATTTTTTTTTAAATCAAATCAAAATATAATTATATTGTAATATTTGTAACCCCGAAAAATCCTTGTCCCGAAAATGCTCGAAGTTCGAGAAATTTCAACATCAATTTGCGTGTTAAAATTTTTTAAAATAAAATATTATTTAAAAAAAATTATAAAAATATCCTGACCTTTTTAAATTAATTATAAAAATAATTAATTTGAGATCAAATTTCAAATAATCTTTTAAATTTGAAATAATCAAAATAAAATTTGATTTTTTGAAATTTGTGTATAATTAATTTAAAAAATTATTATTTTGATAAAAGTCACCTGTTGATTTTCAGTTTAAAATCAATAAAATAAAAGGCATACGTATACAAACGTATTTTAAACTAGAATTTATTTTCTGTTCGTAGTTTGATGATACTCGGAAAATGATTTCGCGCTTCATCCTCAGTACCTGTTTAAAAATGTCTCTACTTTATAAAATTATGACTTTTGAAATATTTATTGTATACGTTTTACTTAACCAATTATTCTTTTGATTTTAGACATGCATATGTTTTCGTATATTAAAAATTGTAACAACAATATTTAAATATTGATACCTGTAGCTCATGATGATTAAAGAGGAATGTACTTGAAGAACATCAGTTTTTAAGTTGTTAAAGTTTAAAAAATAAATTTTAAATTATGCCTTTAAAAATTTTTTTTGTGAAAATATCCAAAAATATATTGAAATAATTTCCTAATTTTTTAGATTTTTAGAAAATGGTTTGAGTTTTCAAAATTATTTTTATAATTTTGAAAATTAAAAAGTGGAACTAAACAGGCCCTAAGACCGGTGATCTCGATTCTAAGTGCGATTTTTATCGATCGGGGTTAAAACCCTCAGTCGAGGTGCGAGGATGCTCGTTTGGGGTGCTAGAGTCCTTTGTCGGGTGCGGGAATTCACGGTCAGGTGCGAGAATTCTCGATTGGGTGTGAGAATTCTTGGTCGGACCTCCTCGGTCGAGGTTCAAAAATCATCGGTCGGGGTGCTGAAATCTTTGATCGGACTCCTTCGGTCGCGACTTGAAGATTCTTGGTCGGATGTGGGAATTCTCAGTCGGACTCCCTCGGTCGCGACCGAACATGTGTTAGGTTTTTCGGTCTTCAAGAACACCAAACTGGATTTTTGGTGATTTTGTTTGAGGCTCGAATCCTTTGATCCAAGGACATGTGAAGCTTCATAAATCTCCTAAGATCATTTTGATCATCATCCCGACGCATCATTCGTTGGAAAGGAGTGTCATTCAAACCAAATAATTTTGGTACAAAAAAACGGGTTTATGATTTTTGGGCTTTGATAAAGCGTAAAGAGTTTGTCAATAGATTCTTTATTCATATGATTGAATGCAATCAAAACATGAACACTTACAGTTCGTTTTGACGAATTCAAAAACTTGAATTTTTTTTTTGTGAAAATTTTGATTTTGATCAAATATGATCGGGATGGATTGAAACTGGTCCAAATAGGTTCCAACATCTTTAAACATGTTGGGAAACTTTCTGGTTTGCGATTTTTGAGAAATAACTCAAGAACAGAAAACTCAATTTTGAATTTTTTAAATTTAAATTTGGGAATCTTTATTTAGATTGATAGATTGGGTTTGGTTTCTACAGAAAACTCATAATTGATCCTATAATTGTTTTCCAATTAAGAAATCTAAGAACTAGACATTATACAAAATTGTCAAAACTGAAATGTAAAAATTTGAATTCAAACTGATAATTCGAAATAGAAGATGATTGGAAGCTTATTAGGAGTTGGAGAACACTCCTTAACTCTTGTGAAAACTTTGTGAACACATGAATCAAATTCTTAAGGCCTTACATGAAAATTTCAAAAATCTAGAAAACTTGAAGCTTGAATGACAGATTTCTGAAAACTTTGATTGAGGGCTGGATAGTGGATCTCTTAAATAGCCTCTCAAGATCGGTTCATCGACCAAATGACTTCCAATTAGTCAAAAGACCATTAATGGTATTTTGGTTGTTCTCCGGCCAGTTGACGATATAGGCCATGCTGATGCCTCTAAGTATATGAGAAATGATCACTGGAGTAAGATGATCATTTCAAATTTTGAACGAGGTCAAATGATCAAGAAACAACAAAGTTCCATCTTTGAAAAATCAAAGATGATTGTCGTTCTTATATGTTTGTTGTCGCGATGATGACGACGATACAAGGTGAAACGACATCATTTCGGGCGAGAAATCGAACGTGAGACGCTCCGCTGGCGAAAGGTACGCAACTGGGTATTTTGTCGTGTTTCAACTAACGACGTTGAGGCACGCGTTAGTTGATTATGTGATTCACGAACGCGCGCCTCCTTTGTTGCAGCGAGCGACGCAGATGACTAATGAACGTCGGATGAAAACCCAACATTTATCCGAAGGCTATGGCTTCTACTGCAGCGATTCCTCCGAGTTTCGGCCACAACGGATTACATGCAATTTTCAGTCTTAAGAGTTTGTTTGAAATTGATTTTTATTTCGTCTTTTTCGTCTTTTGACTTTATTTTTAATCTTAAAAATATACAAAATATTTTTAATAAATATGATATATATTTTGCCATTTTATTTTATTTATTCTTAATATTTTTGAGTATAATAATAATTTGTTTGGGATAAAATGAATATAATACTTATTCTAAATTATTTATTTTAATTCCTTTTGATTTTTCTAAAATTAATTTGAGATAATATGAGTACAACAATTATCCCAAATTATTTTATTTATTTCATTGACCATTGTCTTTTTAATTAATTAAGGTTTAATCACCCCCATTAATTAAATCAATTAATCTTTTAATTAAGTTTTGGCCTTTGTTTTAATTATTTGGAATTTATTTATTTAAAAAATTTATTTTAAAATTTATAAATTGAATAGGTAAAATTTTAGTGTTTATAATATTATTTAATGATGAGTGACAGAGAAATAAAAAAAATAAAATGTTATCACCGAAAAATAAAAAAAAAGATGTGAGGAGAAAGAATTAATATTTTTTTATATATATTTTTAGTTAATTAGATTAAGCTACGTTATTTTTTTTCTTTCAAATTTCATTCTCTCAATTTTTATTATTATTATTATTATTAAAAAATATTTTTCAGTCAATTAGAGGAATTAATATATACATTATATTTTATTTTATATAAAGTGTTTTTTTAAATAGATCAAATGAAATTTAGTATGTTGTAAATTAATCTCAAATAAAAAATTCAATCAAATATGAAGCACAATTTTTTTTTATCTAAATATACTTTTAGATATAAAAATATAATACTAAAATTATGGTATATCGAAATTAAATTTATTATATTTTTTTTTTTTAGGAAATATACATTTTGTTATTTGATCATAACCATTTTAATTTATTATTATCGTTTTTAGACATAATTTTTTTTTATTTTTTTTTATCTCTCCTTACTCAAGTGATAAACTACTAAACATTGTTATTTTATTTCTCTATTTAAGTTATTATAATGAATTAACTCATGACAATTAAATTTAAATTATTATTTTTTAATGTGATATTCACTCTTTTTAAACAGTTAAAATAATATCATAATTTATATTTTTTTTATCTTTATAATTAATTTTGAGATTTAATAAATTAATTTAATCTAAAAAAACCCATAAATTTATGAATGAATATTTGTAGAAAGTACGAGCCGTTTCAGACAGCACAAAATGAATCACTTTTATTTGCACTGATTTCCCGCCCCTCTCTCTCTCTCTTAGCACATATTGTTCCTAAATCTCCATTGCTAAATCTTGATCTATCTCGAACTGATTTGTAACTCTATTTTAGGGTTCGAAGTGGAAAATGAAACCAATTCGTAAGCTCAAGAACCCACTTCAACCTCCAATTTCTAAGGTACACTTTCAAATACTTCTCCTCTTCCCCTTTCTTTCGAAACCATCTTCAAAATCTATTCTTTATTTGATGCATTTCTCTTATTTGCAGCTGACTTTAGCAGAAGTGATCGGTCTGACGACCAAGAACAAAAATGGGTTGGCTTCAAACATTTCAACTTCGAGTTACGCTTACATTGCAGGATGTGTTGTCATCATTCTCAACACAGATTCCTCCAAGAAGTCCCATCTTGTGGTGCCTGACAGAATACCGAAGCCTTTCAGTTGTCTTGCTGTCTCAGATGATGGGAAGTTTGTTGCTGCTGGAGAGGTAGATATTTTGTAACTGTACGTATTGATTGAAGCAGATGCATTATTGTAATTCAAATATCCCTAGGGAGAATCAATGGAACGTGGTGTGCATGTTCTTGACACACCCCCTCCTTCAGGAATGTGTGTTGATAAGATTTGTTATTTAGTAATTAGGTTTGGACCCCTCTTTTCTCATGAACAAAGGTAGGTTAGTTTCTAGAAACCAACTGTAGACCCCAAACTTTTTCCTTCTCCAGCATACATGTTCGAAGACAGAGTTGAGAGCTTAGGCAAAAATCTTCTACAAATGGCCAACTGGAGCAGGAATTCTCTATTGAGGAGCAATCTAAATCAAAATTGGCAGGATAAAATTCTGCTATGCTAGAATGTTATAGTCTGTCCATATTGCTTGACATGCTTGCTAGTTATCTGGTGTAATGTGTAGACTGTATTTGTAAATCTTGTTTATGCTATGTACCAACTACCAATGTATAATCAATCATAGTGTTGCAGTCAGGAAATCTTCCGTCAGTGCTGATATGGGACATGGTAAATTTGTCGTTCTTATCAGAACTACAAGGGCATCAGTATGGGGTATCATGCATGGCCTTTTCTCCTGATGGTTAGTGAACACATTCTTCTGTCTTTTTGTTTATTTATGATGGAATATGTCTATTTCTCTTCTTCTTCATGTCCTCATCAATTTACAATTTGTTTGCTGGTTTTCTTTCTCAGGGAAACTTCTAGCTTCTGTTGGGTTTCCTAATGATGGATACATTTGTGTATGGGATTGGAAAGCAGGAATATTAGTTTCAAAGCTCAAAGCATGTTCTTCAGGTTCCTCTGTTAAATCAGTTTTCTTCTCAGATTCCGGATTCATTGTGACAGCTGGGAGAAAGCACTTGAAGCTTTGGACTATAAGAGCATCTAGAAGTATCGGTGCAAACTCTAGGGCCACAACCACAAGAATGCATGGCAAATCTATTAATCTCCATGGTCAGAAAGAATGCAGTTTTGTGGCTGCTTTATCCCCCATTCTGGCAAGTAAACGTTTCATGAGAACTTACAAGGATGGTGAAGGTTTTCCCTTCTATGCATTGACTGATTCAGGTGGACTTGCATAACACTTAATGCCATACAATTTTTTGTTATTTGTCACATTGAATGGTAAATAAACAGTTATTTTTTTTTGTTTATTTGCAGGTATACTATACCTTATAAATTCTGGTTCTTCAATAAAAGATTCAGTGGACCTGAAGGTATGTACTGGCTATAAACTTGTCATCCATTGTAAGAAAGATAGTTCTTGTGCCAACAACTAAAAATAATGATTTTTGCATTAGTTTAAACTAGTGAATAAACTGCATGGTATACAAGGACCTACAAAGTGTATCAAAAAAGCATTATGTTTTCTTGAATAATATCACCATAAACAGCTAATATATAACCAGATAACGGAGAACTTGGAAGCCTATCTTGCACTTCACAGTAACATAACTTAAGGACCATATTAATGAGTATTTGGTCATAATACTAAAAAATTTGAAGATAGGTATTACTAAGTGTTTCATAGGTCAGCATCTTAAGCAGGAAGAAACAGAGGTTTAAGATCCCATCTTTTAAACAACAAGTCTCGTTCTACTTATAGTTTTAGAGCTTCCACTCCGTTGCAGTCTAGAGAGGCTTTCTGTTTTTCTTTGTCTGCCTACAGAAAATGCTAAATAGCAGTGAGGTGTAATTGAACTACAAACGTGTTTCAAGCTGAACATGGAAAGGGATTTCCCATTGCCGGGGTTGTTTAAGAGTTCCTGTTATCAATTTTGGCCTTTCTTTTTGGCATAGAATTGCCATCTTGTTTACTTTTATCTCATCTGTTCTCATGGTCTTAGAACCTAATCTCCAGGTTGAGAAGGCTTTTTCCCTATCTGTATCGGATAAATTGATTGCATGTGCATGCAACAATGGAGTTGTAAAGCTCCTCACCATTGGCTCACTGAAGTATGCTGGAATTTTACGATATGCTGACACCAAGCAAATGAACAAGGACCACAACATGAATTGTCACAGAGAAGGCAGTGAAGTGGTTTATCCGTCATTTCCCTTGCTCCCTGATGCAGTTGCTTGTGAATTCACTATTGAGCAAAAGTTAGGTCAGTACTTGTTATTTTTTCTAGTTATAGAGTTTGCATTTATTTGTGCCTCACTTACTAGGTTTGTTGTGATAACAGTGGTTGTGTATGGAGATCACAGTCTCCACATCTGGAATATTCATAATGTAGACCAGGTGACTTTTTAAGACTGTTTTCTTTTACAGTCAGCTTGAGTTTTTCTTCTCAGACACAGATTCCAGACTATGGACCATTACATGTCAATAACTTGGTGTTTGGTGCACACCAATTATGCTGAAATGTGCAGGTTTCCAGACTATGTGTTCTTGTTTCACATGCTGCATGCATTTGGGACATTAAGAACCTTCCATGTGAATTTATGCCTCTCCCATCTCTTGCACCGGTTGTTTCTTTTGCAACATGTTCAGAAGATGGTTCTGTAAGGTTGTGGGATATAGCTCTTCATCCTGATAGATCAGAGGTTAAGGTAGATCAGACCACATGCCATGGGTCTGTAGAGGATGATATGTCTGGTACTGTAAGTTTCGGTAATGGCCAGTTTGCATTAGTGTTATACAAGTTTCATCCACCGTCAACTTGTTTACTCATCACGTGTCTCCTTCTCTGGATTTTCTTTTGGGTCTCTGCAGTAAATGCTGACCTCTTTGATCAGAAAACTCTGGAGCTAAGCATCAATAATCCTGGGTTACAGTGTATGACAGTTAGTCCAGATGGAAAGCTTTTGATTGCTGGTGATTGCAAGGGAAATCTCCATGTCTTTAATCTCTTGACTTCTGACTATACATGTCTTCAGGTGAATCTTTGCATCTACATTAAATTTGCTGGAAAGACCAAAATGGACAGAAAATTTGACGTGCATTGCAGATTATGGAAAACATATGTTCCATTGCGTTTTCTTAACTATGTATTTTTCTTACACATGACAGCATGTACATGATGCAGAGGTATTGTCACTAAGCTTTAACATGTCAGCCAAGGAAATATCATTTGGAGAGATTTCTGGGAGCCATTATTTGCTTGCTTCAAGTGGAAAGGATTGCAAGATTCATCTCTATGATGTCAAAAGGTCAGCATCAGACCATTATGTTTTTCAGTTCACGATGATGAATGTTTCATTAACCAATCACTCTTGTCTTTCTTCAACCAGGAACTTTGCTCTCATAGGAAGAATTGATGATCATTCAGCTGCCGTTACTTCTGTTAAACTCTCTGGTGATGGCTCTAAGATTCTAAGTTGTAGTGCTGATAGGTGCGAAGCTCTTGAAAACTTCCATGAAACATAATGAAATGAAGAGAGTCTATCTAGTGTTGGCCGGATTAAATTAATATGTTAACTTGTCCCGTGTATTCTATTATGGAGTGTTTCATTGTATCTGTAGCTCTGAAATAAAATATGAGCCATAGTTACCGGGAAGAATATGTTAGACATTTCTTTAAAATTAGCATTTATCTTAGGTATTGAGTCCCGTGTATTCTATTATGGAGTGTTTCATTGTATCTGTAGCTCTGAAATAAAATATGAGCCATAGTTACCGGGAAGAATATGTTAGACATTTCTTTAAAATTAGCATTTATCTTAGGTATTGAGTCGTGGAACATCAAGAGGAATATGATCAAAGGGGAAAGGATATTAGGGCTTATGCAATATGGTGGAAGTGACAGTTATTAATATAGTAGTATAAATAGAATATTAGTTGTTAAGAATATTTATGAAATAAATTAGTTGAATTCTTTATTAGAGTTTTTCACTCTCATCCCCATTGTATTCACCTAACAGTTATGGTTCTATCTCCCTCCGTTAATTCTTCACTCCTCATCTCAATATAATTCTTCTATCCTTTTATCAATTATACTTCTCTATTCAAGATTTATACCTTATTCTACTTTAAGGTATAACATAATATAAGCTATTTTTTTTATAAATTTATGCATGTCCCTAATGCATCTACATTTTGTAGGTGAAGTTCAAATTCCACATATATTTCCCTGTGATGCTGATATTTTCTTCTGCTCCCTTTTAGGACTGTGATGCTCCATGACATTTCTATAAAAGGTCTCACTTGTCAGATTGCTCGATCTTCACATCAAATTGCATCATGTGGAACCATTTATGGTATTGCTATAGATCCTATGATGGAGGTTGCTGTGACAATCGAGAAGGTGACTTTTAAAAAATATATTGATTTTGTTTTGCTACATCCATGAAGGGTGGTTCTTTGAAAGTGACCAATGTTTGGGACTCATAACATTTTATGGCTGCAGGATAACAACATTAACTCATACTGCATTGCAACTGGTAAACTTATTCGATCATTCAAGCAAAAGGGAGATCATGGTGACCCAGTAAAGGTGCATTATTTTGTAGAAAACTTGATGATTCTCAGCTGGAATGTTGGGAAGTAAAAAAATAATTTATGTTGTGTACACTTTATTGTTGAGTCTTACATACATACTTTATATACCTCTATTCACTTCATCACATCATTAATGGAATTTATTTTCAAACTTATGTATCATCCAAAAAGTCATAAGACCTGGAATTGTTGTTAACTTGAAGATTTTTTACTAATTATTTTGACAGATAGAAATGGACCCAAGCTGCAGTTATCTGGTCTGTTCTTATTCTAATAGAACCATCTACATAATAGACTTCATTAATGGTGAAGTGATAGCAGAAGCTGTTGGATATGGGGAACCTACAAATGCCATCATTGCCCTACCTGACTGTCGGCACATAGTTTCTGTAAGATGTCTCCTATTATTTGCTTATAATTGCACAAATTACTTATTATCTATGTTTGGACCAATCTCACTAACTTATCTCATGGATTATCATACAAGTATAATTATCTTGGTATTGGTGCAACGTACTTGCATACAACACATTACTTTGTTTATATTCAACATATTGTTTGTTGTCATTATTTAGTTTTAATGTACTCAATGTACTTTATATACCACACATTTCTCATTTTCACTCCCAAAGATTCTCTATGGTATAAAAGCCAGGTTCTTGAGCTCTATGCAGTTTCATTCTCAATTTGCGTTTTCCATCAGAATCTGCACTTTTCATCCTCTCGGCAGCAATGTCCCTCTCCTATCATGGCTGCTGGCAAAGATTCTTCCTCATCTCCCAACATCTCTTCTGTGGATTATTCTCCCATATCCATTTTTAGATTCAATGGTAGTAGCTACCTCGAATGGACAAGCTCCGTCAAAATGAACATTCGAGGTAGAGGGAAACTCTCATTCCTTATAGGAATCGTCGTTGCTCCCAAATCCGATGATCCTGCCTATGAAGCATGAGAAATCAATAACGGCTGCGTCATTTCGTGCCTTGTTAACTGTATGACTCCTAAAATGGCTAGAATCTATGTCACCGGGTATGAAACTGCAAAGGATATTAAGACACCGGTAAACGATTCTACTCTGAAAGCGGTAATATGTCTCGCCTCTTTAAGATTGAACTCAACATCCTCAATCTTAAATAAGGGACTCTCAAGGTAACCCAGTATTGTACCATGCTATGCCCCTATTGATAAGAAATTGCCGCTGCCGAATCACTTCCTCGGAGAACCCAATCGGCGCGAAATCTACCCTAAACACTCCTCTTAAAAGAAGTGTTTTAAATTAATGTATGGTTTAAATAGCAATCTTGATGGTGCTCGGACACTCATTATTTCACAGAAGCCACTACCATCGGTTAGAGATGCATTTGCCGAAATTTATCTCGAAAAAGGACTCCATCTCATGATGCCGATTGCCACACCGGGTTACATGTTGGCTGCCAGATCTGAACTGGCACCCCTCCTCGCCAAATAATCTGCCTCCAATGCCCGTCGTGGTGATAGACATGGTGTGACCATTGCTAAAAATATGGTTACACCAAAGACAAATGTTTGGACAATTTTCGGCAAACCCGTCGATTGGAAATAAAGGCACAAACTTCAGTCGTCACCACTCCCTTGCATCCACTGCACTCTGCCGCCGTCTGGCAGCCTTCTTTTGCTGCTGCTGCCCATTCGACCGGCGTCTAATTGAATGCTCTTCGTTAACTCCTCGCCACCAATCCCGTGCTTCTGCATCACATCTCTCGGTAACAGCCTTGTTTTAAAAATATCCTCTGTGTTCCAAATCTTGATTGCAATCTAGTGTGATTAGAAAAATTGTCACAATTTAAAATATCTTAGCAAAATCTATCCGAATTGTTGTGAATTTCAGGATATGGGAATAGGGAGGACGATTGACAATACCAAATTGTGTTTGAGGCTCTACATCTTGCAACCTAGTCTATCTTTAGGGAATATCTCATGTTATTCAAGTTCCCTCTCAAACAAACTTGCCAAAATAATGGTGTGGGTAGACTAGGACATTCTAGTTTTTTTGTATTTGGCAAAATTATATTCGAACTTATTTATCGATAAAATCCTAGTTCTTTTTTACACACTCTCCTCTTATTCAAGCATGGAATACAAACCCTTTAAAATCATTTTGATTACTTTATAGTGATATGGGGAACCTGGCAGACTAACTCTTTAAATGATAAAACGATGGGTTGTGATCTTTATCAACGACCACACTTGCCTTACTTGACTCTTACTTGACTCTTCTTAATGAAGGAAAATATGAAATTTGCAAATCTTCAAAGTTCTTCGTCTTAATTTAATACCAATTCCAAAATGTCGTCCAAGTCTTCAAAACCGATAACGGGCGCAAATTTTTCTCTTCCAACATCGACGATTTCTTAAAATCAAAAGACATTATTCATCTAAGCTCTTGTGTTGATACTCCCCACAAAATGGAGTCGTTGAAAGAAAAAAAAAAACGTCACCTCCTCGAGGTAACTTGATCTATCATATTCGACTCCAATGCTCCCAAAATATATTGCACCGCTGCCTACCTCATTAACCGTATGTTATTCCGCATCCTCCAATTCCAAACCTAGTCGAAACACTCCTAAAAGTCTTTCCCTTCCAAAATTGCATCTAAATACACTCTCGCAACTATTTTTGGATGCACCTCCTTTGTCCACATTCATGACCACAACCGGAACAAACTTGACCCTCGATCCACAAAATGATCTTCCTCGGGTACTCACCACCAAATTAGAAATGGGGAGAATTTCAATAATCTTCAACATGGTGGTCCTCCCAAAGACATCATCCCTCCTACCTTCATACCTGTACCCGAATCCGTACTTGAACCACAACTTCATCTTCAATCGAAACAACATCCAAACCCACAACCACTTTCTCATCAACCTTTATTTTCTCCGGAAGAAGAGTTAAAAGTCTATATTTGACGAAGAACACAACTTGCACCCGTCCATGAATCCTTCTTGAGTCGAGTCCAACATAAATTTCAGGTACGACAGTTAATCATGATATACCTCTTATTGACTTACCCATTGCTCTTAGAAAGGTATTAGGTCATGCACAAATCACTCGATTTCATAATTTGTTTTATACAAATGTCTATCGGAGTCATACCGGGCATGCATTGTCAATTATAAGAATGCCAAAATACATACATTCATTAAACCCTTGAAAAAACGGAATAGGAAACGTGTCGTTAATGAGGAGAATGACGTACTTCTAAAGAATCATATGTGGTCATTTGTGAGTTTCCAAAGGAAAACAAAAACCCATAGGATGTAAATGGATCTTCAAGACGAAACATAAATCTGAACAGATCAGTTTAAAGGTACAAATTTATCTCCTCTTCTAGCTTAGCGGCAAAGAAGTGGATATCCCCAGCCTCCCTGAAGGTCCTGGGTTCGAGTCCGTGAGGCGGTAAGTTCCGCTCGCCTGGTTAAATGGTTAAGTGTGTTTACGGGCTATGTGTTTAACCCGCCGGGATTAGTTACACTCTGAAATAAAAAAGTGGAACCCAACGTTCTATAAAAAAAGGTTCAAAGTTCGTTTAGTCACCAAAGGATTTTGTCAATAATATAGAATAGATTACTTACAAAATTTTGTGCTTGTTGCAAAACTCAACACCATCTGGATACTCCCATCTCTAGTGGCTAAAAAATTTGGAACTTTATCAACTCGATGTAAACAATGTCTTTCTAAATAGAGCCTCAAAAAAGAAGTCTACATAAATGTGTCTCATAATATTAGTTTCACCTAACTAAGTTTGTTGCCTTCGAAAATCTCTCTAAGATTTCAAACAATCACCGAGGGGTATGGATCAAATAATTCTCAATCTCCATCATCAATAATGACTTCTTTCAATGTCTAGATGATCACACTATGTTTGTTAAGAGTGCTCCAAATAAAAAGACTACAATCATCATTGTCTATGTTGATGACACAAATAAAAAGACTACAATCATCATTGTCTACGTTGATGACACCAAAGATCTCAAACCCTCAAGTTCTTCATAAAAATGAAAATTTCTCAATCAAAGAATGTGATCTCCTTATCCCAAAGGAAGTACATTATTGACCTTTTAAAGAAAACCAACATGCTTGGATGTAATAAAGACGATATTGGCACTGTAACTAACAAAGGTAGATTGTCCCGACATTGGCTTCACATGAGCATTGTTAGCCAATTAATGAATTGTTCCTTAGAAGATTACATGAACATAGTTTCAAGGATCTTAAGGTGCCTGAAAGGTTCTCCGCGGAAATGTCTCATGTTCACAAGCAAAGACGACAAGTTCATCCATGTTCACCAATGCCGCCAGAAATATACCTCCGGATATTGTTCGTTTGTATGGGACAATCTCGTCACATGAAGAAGAAACAATATGTTGTCACTCGAAGTAGTGCCGAAGACGAGTATCGTCCTCTTGCACTCATATTCTATGAAGAAATTTGGATACACTGATCCTGGTAGAGTTATGATTGCCTCCTGATTGACCCAGTCAAATTATGTGTGACAACCAAGCCGCAATCAATATTACAACGAATTTGGTTCATCATGTTGAACCCAAACATATTGAAATTGATCGTCACTTCATTTATGAGAATGTCAATAAGTGATTTATTACGCCTCTCTGCGTTACTTCAAGCAATCCGGTGGCTGACATACTCATAAAAGTTCTTCCCAAGTTAAGTTTCGAAGAATTATGTGGCAAGTTGGGCATTTTCAATATCTACTATCCAACTTGAGGGAAATGTAGAATTATCTCTATCTCATCTTTGGCATTTGTGCAATCCTTGGTATTTGTGCAATTTACTTACACTTAACATGTTGCTTTGTTTATACTCAACACATTATTTGTTATCATTTTCTATCTTTATGGTACTCAATGTCTTTTATATACTACATATCTCTCAGGTAAATAATAAGTCATATTTGAATAATATTATCACTCTTTACTCCCAATCTTCACTCTCACGAGCTCAATATTCTACGAGTTGAAACAACCATACAGGACATTGGGCATTGATCCAAGTCCATTCATTGACATGCTGTTGGTTCCTTGATTGAAGAATACATTACTTCATTTAAGGGATTTATGGTGTTTCATAGGAAACTATATTTCAGAACAAAAATCTTGAAGCAACTATTTCTTCACTTGGGCCTTCTTTATTTATATGGGTAGGGGCGTCCCAAAGGTAACACAACATTGGAGACCGGGTAAAGTCACAATCCCACCCCTTCCTAGGCAATATAGGGCAATAAACACATTGAGATGATACTAGGCTGAATCAATTTTATTCATTTTTAACTTTAAAATATTATATATCTCCATTTTTTCTTAAAAGTGCAAGAAAGAATTAAAAAATCGCTTAGGGTATCCCAATTCTCGAAGGACGATAGTGTATATGCAGTTATTTAAATAACCAAATGGTTATTTCTAAATAAATTTGTTTGATATAGGTTATAGCAAATCAGATTATTTAGATAAAAGGAAACTTAGGAATATAAATAGTTAAATATAATATTTTTGTTGAGTGCATTTAATGGTAATAGTAGTAGCAGCGAGAGTTGGGATAGACTAATTGTATGTGTTGTCTTTTTATTGAATCAATTGTACAATTGCCAATATATACAAGGAATACTATTATCTACAAGAAATGAATGAAATATAATTAAATCTTATCATCTAAATTATATCCTCAATCTGCATATAATCTAGTTAGCTTAAAATTAGCAATCAACAATCAAGAATATTGGAAACGGCTTCATTAGTTAGATTCATTGACATTTATTGTTCTCCATATTTTCTAAATAATGAGTATTTTGGTCTATGATTTGAATAATGTGATTGATAAGTAGATGGCTGATTGAACAAGATATTTGGAAAAAATCCCAAATAATCCACATCACACAAGGCATTGAAAAAACTTGAACTCCTATAATGTTGAGTATCAAGATTAGGGTCTTAACAGTTTGGTCTCATTCCCTGCTTCTAAGCTCCCTTACCTTTGAATATTTATTAATATAGAGGTGCTGTCAGCTATTCCACACTATTCACTAGAATTCCATATTCAAGCCAGATGGTTCTTCTTATTATATATCCATGGAGGTTCTCAAGCTCTAAATTTCATCTAGACAGTTATATGTACAAGAGCCGAATATGATGCAGTTCGAAATAAAGCAGAAAATATAGTGTGTAGACAGACTTGAAAACTATCTTCTTTGAATTACTATTTTTAGTCCCTTTCTCATATTCCTTCCAAATGTGTTCAGGTTGATGGCGATGGATGTATCTTTATATGGAGACTTCCTGAACTCTTATCATCTAAGATGCTGCAGAAAATTGAGCAAAATTGCAGGTTATTTTCCCGAACAGATGTCCAACAAGTACTCACACGACAAACTAAGTTTCATGAAGTTGATTGCCAGAAAAACAGTATTAGCACCGTAGAGTTAAAAGAACTGGAAATATCCAAAAATAGTCCAAGACTGCTTTATCAGGAGGGTGCTCTTTCGGCGACTTCATGGTTTAAGTTTAGTATGTCCAGACTTCCGAAATGGGCACAAGAAAAAGTTAGTAGTCCTAGGATTATTCGTGTGGATTCTGAATATACAAGGTTCCAGGTAAGCAGTATTAAATCATGGCCATTCTTGATAGATTAAGAGCTGTTCAAATCTCTGATTTTCCTTCTCACTTTTGGTGCTAGCAAGATGGATGCAAAGGTTTATCCCTCTTGGCGGGTAAAGTGCATGGATGGAATATTGAAGACCCTGAAGTTCAAACTCCTTCTAAGAGTGATCCTAGTTGCGGCCATTCAATCGACAACATTTCTATGTATTCATCTGATGCTGACAGAAATCAGAGTTCCACTAAACGACAGGAATCTAGTAGGTTAGAGGTTTAAACTAAGCACTCCCTCTTTAAAGCAATGGACATTTTCTTTTTCTGCACAATCATCTTTTTCTATCTGTGGTTCAGGAACTTCATGTTGGATAATCGTTGGTTGACAGTTCATACTGTCTGTTTGGATCTACTATCACCAGAAGTTTGGGATGTGAAGCACACGAATTTACCAAGAGCGTTTCCAAGACTGTGTAAGTTCTTTTCTTTGGGGGATAAATATTGAACCTTTTTTATTTTATACTTTGCACATAATCTACTTATTTGTTTAAACAAAATAAGCTAACTAACTGGAATTAAATATATATAGAAAAAGATATTGTAGTTTACATTTTAAAGACAATATTTTCTTTATTTATTGGATTGAATAAATGGTCATTTTGTAAATTGCCGCTGACTAAGGAAAAACAAAGTGCAAAGGAACAAAACACAAGTGGCATGAGGAAAAGTGAAGTCGAGTGGTAGACACACATCAACAAAAAGAAGCAATCCAAAACCACAATATAACAAAAATTCCAAACTAACATAGCCTAATCTTGTTGAAAAAGTCCACAATATAACTTGTCGTCGAAAGTGGAGCTCCCATATACAGTATTGATTTCAACCAGTCGTGAGAATCTGGATTTTTGTCCTTGGACTCAGTAGAGATTGTGGTATCGATAAGAGCGAAATAAGCATCGACAACTTTGCGGCCTCTAATGTGAAAGCGGTTGAAAGTGGGTAACCAAACTATCTGCCCACCAATGAACCGGTGAACCTCAACAATTGTGGCTCTCTTCTTGTTAGAATCTTCTTAGAGATCGGGAAAAAACAGAGAGGGTGCCGCCAGGATGCCACATGTCAGTCCAGAAGAGGATCTTTTTGCGGTTTCGACATAATGGATGGAGGGATCCCCACAATTTTGCGATGTGACCCAATGCTACAATCACAATTAACTCTATTGGTTACTACCGTATTTGGATGAAATTGATTTAGCCCATAAACTGTTATCATCGTAATGGTATTTCCACCACCACTTGCAAATGAGTGAGTGGTTAAAAGGATTTAATGTCCTTCATTACGAGTCCTCCCTCATGCTTACACAACTTAGTATTGTTCCAGTTAACAAAAGTAGGAAACGCGTGAAGAGCTAGAAATTACACATAATTTTCTCCATTCT
Organism: Impatiens glandulifera; assembly: GCF_907164915.1. Classification (NCBI taxonomy): domain Eukaryota; kingdom Viridiplantae; phylum Streptophyta; class Magnoliopsida; order Ericales; family Balsaminaceae; genus Impatiens; species Impatiens glandulifera. The sequence continues at coordinate 33,305,255 of NC_061868.1, forward strand.
TTTTGTCGTAGCTGCCTAGATGGGGGAGAATAGACATCACATAGGTTGGAAGAGTCGGGTGAGCCTCCCGCCTTTTGAGAGGAGCCTACTCTTCTAAAGGGCTAACCTTTGTCCATCTTCTCAACAATGGGCTTTCAAGTATCCATACTTCTAATCTTTGTGCCAAGAGGAAGGCCGAGGTATTATAATCTTTGTGCCAAGAGGAAGGTTGTGGTATTTAGATGACAGGGATTTGATTTTGAAGCCCAGGGGTTAGAAATGTTGCCGACAAAGAACATTTCAGATTTGTCTTTGTTCATACGGAGTCCCGAACAAACTTCTAAAAGAATGAGAATTCTTTCAAGGGTTCCAAGTATCCATACTAAATAAACAACCTATTAAGACGAATGATAGTAAAACATAATGTAAAGAGAGAGATTGAACGAACGTATTGAGATAATCTTATAATTACATGTGGAACTATAAGAATATGTAATACAAGATAAAACATTGAGAAGATAAGCAAAGTAATAAATAAAGTAGAATTCTAAAGGACACAATGGCAGCCAACCGACTACCTCCCAATGACATAAATGGCAGCCAACCGGCTTCCTGGGGAGTCCCAGGCAGCCAACTGAGGGGAGAGATAATGTACAATATAATAAACTTACACTCCTCAAATTACAATCCTTCTCAAATTGGGTAGTAAATATTGAGAGTACCCAATTTGTTGCATAGTTCTTTAAAATTTGACTTGGTTAGAGCTTTTTGTAAGTATTTCAGTCACTTTTCGTGAGGTGACGTAGAGAAGTTCAATAGACCCTTTAGTAACTTTTTTTTGATATGAAGAGACGATCAATCTTGATATGTCTGGTTATGTCATGATGAACCAGATTTTTGGCCATACTGATTGCGGCTTGATTGTCGACATCATTTGAATGGGTTCGTTATTAGGTAATCCTAAATTTTCATAAATGCGGCATATCTTAACTCAACTTCGCCAATGCTCCAAGCAACAAGCTGTTTATTACTTCTCCATATGACGAGGTTGCTCTATACGAAAGAACAATATCCAGAGATAGATTTCTTGTCGATAATCTTCCCGACCCAATCGACATTGGTGAACATGCGAATGGACTTGTCATTTGTACTTGTGAATATGAGGTCTTTTTATGGAGAGCCTTTTAGATACCTCATGATCATGAAAATTGCGTTCATATGATATTCTGAATGACAATTCATGAATTGACTAATAACTCTCCCTGTGAAGCAATGTCAGGAAGTGTATGAGACGAGTATAAGAGTTGGCCCACAAGTCGTTGATATCTCCCTTTGTCAGTTGAAACATTGTCTTTGTTGTTTACAAGTTTGTGAGTTGAGTACATGATGGTGTCAGCGGGCTTACATCCAAGTATATCGGTTTCCTTTAGAAGGTCCGTGGTGTATTTCTTTTGGATAAAGATATCCCCTTTTTAATTGAGCAAATTCTATTCCTATGAAGAACTTGAGAGGTCCGAGATTTTTGGTGTCAAATCGTCTTCCGATTAATTCTTTTGAGTTTTGAATCTCTTCTTAATGATCCCCGGTGATAATGATGTTATCGACGTAAACAGTGAGGATTGTAGTCATTTTATTTGGAGCAATTTTGACGAACATAGTGTGATCGGCTTGACATTGAGAGATCTCGATGATGAAAATGGAGAATTCTTAATCATGCCCTTGGTGATTGTTTGGCCGTAGTGAGAGGCGAAACTTCATTGGGTGATACACTAACCGAGAGGCATGCTCCTATAGACTTCTTCAAGGTCCCCATTAAAAAAAAGGCATTTTTTATTTTGTTGTCGAGTTGGTGAAGTTTCAATCTTTATTAGCCCTAAGAGATAGGAGAGTTCATTTTTGCAACGGGTGCAAAAGTTTCCAGACAATCAATCTCATATAATTGGGAAAAGCCTTTAGCAACAAGTCAAGTTTTGTACCTTTCAACGATTCTATCGGTGTTTTATTTCAATTTGGAGATTCATTGCAGCTGATAGCCATCTTTTCCTTTTGGGAGATCACAAGGGGACCACGTATGATTTTCTTAGAAGTGAGTCAATCTCTTCATCAGTGACATGTTTCCATTCCGGTTGCTTAAGAGATTCACCAAATGGATGCAAGTAGTTTGACATCGTTGTAATGAACAACGATACATGGTATGACTCAGATAGGTTTTTGTATGATACAAATTTCAAAACCGGGTGTTTTTTGTGCATGATCTAACATCTTTTATGAGAGTAATGGGTAAGTCAATAGAAATAATAACATGATTAATTGTTGTACCCGAAATTTCTGTTGGAGTCGAGTTCGAGGAGGATTCATGGACATGTGTCGGTTGTGTTCTTCGTCGAATCTACACTTTGAGCTCTTTTTCGGAGGAAGTGAGTTTTTTGGTTCGGAGGTAGGTTTGGTTGAAGATGATGAGGTTCAGATGTAGGTGATGTGGGTTCGGGTACGTGTATGGAGGTAGAACGGTCGATGTCTTCGAGAGGACCACTATGTTGAAGATTGTTAAGATTCTCCCTCTTAGTATGATGGTAGAAAGGTTGATCTTCAAAGAGCGAGGCATTCATGGAGTAGAAGGTTTTTTTGAAGTGGAGTCATAATATTTGTAGCCTTTCTTGTTTGAAGAATACCCGAGAAAGTTACATTTTATGGTTTTAAGGGTCAAGTTTATTTTGCTTGTGGTTATGAATGTGGACAAATGATGTGCATCCAAACATTTTGGTGTGAAATTTTTTAGATACAATTTTGGAATCGGGAAAGATTTTTAGGAAGATTTTGTATAAAATTTGGAATTTGAGGATGCGGGATGAGATACAGTTAGTGAGGTAGTCAGCGGGCATCGTCCCAATATATTTTGGAAGCATTGGAGTCGAATATGATAGATCAAGTTACTTAGAGCAAATTACGGTTTTTCTAAAACTTTCCTTGCATTTGCTTCAATCCTACCCAAAATCTTCGACAAAAAAAATTCCTAGACGGTCTCAACGCGGTCCAATGTACAACCATTTGATCAACCCAGGATAATAGAAATAAAGGCTTCCTATCAACTGTGAACATAAGTGGAGAAAGATGGTATTCATATCAAAGACATGTCGAACTACTGAAGAATTCCTTAATACACAAAAACTGATACAATAGGTCCATCTCTTTCTCATTTTTTTCAATATGTAAAGATGGAAGTCGGAGTTTATATGATTTCCCAAATGAATGCCATCTTTTTATGAGATATAATGAAGGGGAGGACTTCTCTCGCAATGTTGCTTCAATCTTGCATATAGTATAGTCAATAGACAAGAATACCTATACTGTCTCCATGTTGTTCAATGTCCAACCATATGTTGTTCAATGTCCAACCATTTGATCAAATGATGTGATTCCACTCTGCAATAATAGAACTAATGGATTCCATTACAATTGTCAACAAAAGTGGCGAAAGATGGTTTTCATGGAGAAGACGTGTCGAACTACTGAAGAATCCCTTAGACACCCCCCATTTATCATAATCGGAAAAAAAACTGTGAAAATACCAAAATTGATACCCAAGGTCCATCTCTCCCCATTCCATTCTCTTCAAGTCTTGAAGAAGGAAGTCTGAGTTGACATGGTCATAACCTTTTTTTAATGTCCAGCTTGGCGAAATCACATATTTCCCTATTCTAATGATACAGACGAGGCACTCGCATACAATGAGAGAAACTGATATAGCTCGAATTAGATTTAACCTAGTTATAGAGTGAAAGATACATTGATTTAGAGTAGAGAAATATAATAGAATATGATGGAGGTTGAGAATGAGATTCACAATTGCAACCTGCAATAGAGAGTATTAGGTGTGTGAGGTAAAAGATAAGCGATTAAGGAAAAAGAAAATTGAGAGAAGGTTAACCTTGAGAGATTTTTGGAAAATGGCTAGTCTGCTGCAGATTCCTTTTCTCTTTCTTATACCTGTCAGCTGGCATAACTAATTTCCAGCCAATTAACATTGTACTTTTGGGTAACAACCTTTTTCCCGCCAACATGTAACTACCCAACATTTTGGCTAACTGCCTTATTAACAATTATTTATTGTATTGAATTGAAATGTAACTGTCAACCTTGGTTAAGTCTACCCGTCAGCTTATTCTAGGGTTAGGAAACCTAACAATAACGATCTCTCGTATCAGAAACATTGAACATCTGTTTATCCAAATGAATGTCATCTGGTTATAGGAAGTGATGACGGAGAAGACTTCTCTCAACTTGTTGCCTAAACCCTTGTTGTCGATCTTGTAAAATGTGGACACCAAGCTGATTGTAGGAATGTTCTTCAAGTCCCACAATGTAACAATGATGGTGGAGTTCTAGCTTTTCTCGAAAGAAGTGGTTCATTAGCTCTCATGATATCACCTTTAGGCCTTCGTTGAACTTGCGTTATTTGGATAACTAAAGGGTTATTTTCAAATAACCTTGTCCGGTATTGGTTATTGAAAATTAGATTACTTGATATACATAGACATTATGGATATAAGTTTATAATGAAAAAGTGATTTTATTTTTTTAATAGAAATAGAAAGTATTTTAGATAATGATTTGAATAATGTGATTATGAGGAAATAAGATGATGAGATGGTGAGTTATTTGAGATTAAACACAATATACTCAAATCGATGAAAGCCTTACTAAAAGCCCATGTTTTATCACCCCACAATTGTTCAAAGCCTGCCAAACCTTATCCTTTGAGAATGGTCGCTCAAGAAGACCTAAATGTTGAGCTGAAAGGGTTGAGAATTCAACCTCGTCTAGCATAGGTCTGATCTAAATACGATCAGAGTACAAGAGTAAGAATACCCTCCACGATGTTTGATTAGGCTGAGCCATTAATACAAAGGAAGCTAATGATGGTACATTTTTCTTTACCTTTGCCATACAATGAAAAAACGTGGTATTAATATCACTTGCTTTGAGAGAAAAAGGACCTAAGTCCTTTTGTCAAAGTTGATCCCCTCAACGTTCCAAATGTCATAATTTTGCACAACACTAAAAACGAAATTCTAACCTGCCACCTATTTCCGCCGTTCTGCAACTCAAAAGGTGGCCATTTCGTTTTCATGAAACCTCATTATTGGCTGCCGTTCCAGTTTCTACAACTCGCAGTCATCCTTTAGGTCCTTTGTTGAATGTGTGTCCATTAAACTTTTTAAACTTTTGGGCATGATGATGATGAGACTATCTTGTTTTTTGATAGTCATGCAAAACGAGTTTCCATAGCCTTAGGCAGTAATTTTTCGCTTGTAGGCATGATTTGAACTAAACTCTTCTGCTTTCACTGCAATATTTCTGGAAAGGTAAATCTTCATTTTAACATTTCTATTAATTGAACCCCAAGAATTGGTCCAATGATTGAAAATCACACTTCCATATGTTTTTTCAAATGGTCAAATCTCACCATAATAAAAAGAAAAAACTTTTCTATTAATGTCTCTATGGTCTTAGACCATCTAATGATATGCTGCTACAGTAGAGAAAGTGACAACAATGTTTAGTTAAACTGTAACCTTTCTAGCAATAGAATTCCATCAATTAACTGGAATAAAGCACCTGCCATGAAATATAGTTCACACTACCAATGTTTGAGGGGTCTACTTTTGCCTTTTGTACTTTTTTTTTATCTGTTCTTATGAAGTTCTATCTTGAATTTTCATGCAGCTTATTCCCCAATAGATAATACTGAGATTGATAATCTTGGAATAAAAAGCTTAGGGGAGTCTCCATTCAAGTCATCCACTGAAAAGTGTACTACTCTGATCCACAACCATGATCAAAATGGTGTTGATGATATGCATACCTCCACCAAGGTAATTGTTTGCTTCTTCATAAACAGTTAGAAGTATGGAGTGAACTAATCTTGACCAATATTTGGTGTAGTGTAAGGTTATAGTTGCTTGAATCAGTTTCTATACTTTTTTTTTTCTCTTAAATAGTAAAAACTATTTTTTATCTAAGGCCAAAATATAAAGTTTTGAGATGTCACCACTCAGAGTAGCTAGAGTGATAAGAGTATTGAATTCCTAATTTTATGTTTTAGTCACTGTTCTATTATTAGACTATGATATGAAAATATTTATTTAACTTAAGACTAGATAACATTTTTTCATACTGCATCATCTTTTTGGTAAATCAATTGATTTCAAGGCTATTGAGGTTTGTTAAAATCATATGTATCTTTATTATCCAGGAATCATTGTTAAAGGAAGATATATTAGTGAAGTGCAAAGAAGAATTAAGAAATTTGGAAGCTGCAGCTAACACAACATTCGCAATGTTCTCTAAGCTTGGAACTAATTCTTCTCTAGGACATCATGATGTGATCACGGTTCAACCCTCAGTGAATCAGTTTTATAACGAGACCACTAAGGTCCTATCCTCCATAGCAATGAAAGTGCGTGAAATAGCTAATCTGGTTCAATCTAGCGAGAAGCTTTATAATTCCACCACTGAATTCGACATTTCTACTTCCGAGCCTCTGCTGGGGATATTGGCTGAGAACCTCTCTCAATGAGTTATTGAAATACTAAAGAAAAATTGTGGTTGACTAGACTTGCGTGAAAGCAGTTTTGCAACATCAAATTTCTACCTGTGAGATATATTAATGTCTTTTTTTGTTAATCTTTTATGAACATTTCATATTACTCTGGACTGGACTGGACTGGACTGAACTGAAATGAAATTCATATTTCTTTGTTACAGAAGTTAGGCTGGAAAAGTGGCTCAAAGATGGGTGAAGAAAGCCCAGATCATTTTCTTGATGGTACATTCTGCCCTGAATTGATTTGTATACAATAGTTTGGTAGTAACTTCTCTGCAGATTTCTGCTAACTTTGCTTGTATGACCCTACTTGTCAAATAGTTAAATTAGCTTTCATCAGATGGTTGATCCAGAATAAAATGGTAAAAACTCTTTTTCTTATAAAATAAATATAATACATAATACTGGAGCACTGAATTCAACATACTGGGCTCCATCTTATTCAAAAGAAGAAGAAAAGAAAAATTGGGATCTCTCCTGTGAAAACACTTTCTCTTTCACCCATATCCTTTCCAACCCTAAAATTCTCAATGATCTTCCCACTTTAGACCATTAAAAGGAAAAGCAATAGACAACCTCTTTCCTCACTATCACTTTACCTTAGAGAATAATAGATTATTCTGATCATTTTTATGCAACCCATTCTTTCACTTTAATTTTGTGTTATCCCCTCCAGAAGTACTCTTCAAACAGTCTTGGAATATGTTTGCAATAAATTGGAAATCCCTAAGCTTCTTTTCTTGGGATTCATGCATTATTTATTGCTAGTTTCTTGTTTCTTTAAGTTAGTAGTAATACTGATTGATTGTGTCCTGATCTATATGATATGGTTCCCCTAACTGTAAACCAACCTAAATTAAGTGAGTTTTGGCTTAAAGTCCAAGATAGTAAATACTTGGATCTTCTAGCAACCACAACCTTTCATTTGCTGTTAATTATCTATCTGCCAGAAGAAACCCACCACCAATATTACATACTAGTGGAAGTAAAGAAAATGTGAAACAAACAAAAAATAAAAGGCAAAAGTAATGGATTGTTTCAAAGCAGAATCTGATCATACTCAAGATCTGAACAATGGTTGTGAAGAGGCATGTTGGGTCCAAAATTGTAGGCTTTTTTTTTATTAGTGGGTTATCATTCAAGATGTTTTTTACTCCCAAAAAAAAGTTCAATGATTCAATGGCCTTGTGGTGTGTGTGTGTGTTTTGTAATGTGGGTAAAATTAAATTAAAGGATTCAAAATTTATTTTAATAAAATGGTAGGTAGGGACTGATCCCTTTTTATCCTGTCGTTTTCACCATTTGATATCAACAATTGTTTGCTACTAGTTGCTATATAGGCAGTAGAGGCAGGCAATTGAGTAAGTATGATAAGCATATTTTGTTTGTGTAATTATAGCCAATAATGTTGCAAAAATCATATAATATTATAATTTAGAAACAGCAATTATTTGTTATGCGAAATTTGTGGAATCTGTGTATGGGCTGCGCGTGCAAAGTGACATTTGACATAATTTGCTTTTCATTTTTTCACAAGAGGTATCTTTGCTATTGCAATAATCACCCAAATGAAATTGCACATGGGTTTTATTATTGTTCCACATCTGTATGTAAATAATTATTTGCCTATAAGGATTCAAAAAAAAGGTTCTCAAATAAATACTTTTATGAAGAGTTCGATCTTGGTTCATTAGGTTCGGCTCAAGGGAGTTTGGATTCTTTTTTATTCACGTCGATGTTATGTTTGAGCGTTTGTGCTTATGTTTCTTTGTTTTATTATAGTATTAGTATATATATCTACACATGTCATAACATATGGTATTGGTAATTTTTTTTCTTTTTCATGACACACAATCTTTATATAGTACCATGGATTTGTGAAAAAGAGTTTAATTTAAAAAAAATAAAATAAATTTGCCCATAAAAAAATTAAGGATGAGGATGAACTTCGCATAACTATTTAAGACGTTTATCAAATAAATGATTGTTTGAATTAAGTCATAACTACTCAAGTCTAAGAATTTTGATCACCAATGAATCATGTCGAATAAAACAGAACGTTTTTTTTTTGCCTGAGTTTTGTTTTCTCTTAAAAACAATAAGTTCCACAACTCTTTTGAAGTGTGACTAATTTCTGGTTAAATAAATAATTTGTAAATTACTCCATCAATATAACCAAACGCAAAATTTCAAACCTAAGACCTCAGAAGAATGGTTGAGAATGTGTCCACCTTCTTTTGCTGATAAGTTAGAAAAGGAGATTTGAATCTAAGTTAAAACAGAGTACAAAAGAAAACAGAGTTGGATCTAATCATAGTAGGTGAAAAGTATAATCAAATTCAAGCATGCAATTAAAGAAAATATGAATTGCTAGTCAAAACCTAATTTTTCCCATCAAGGCAATCTAATAAATTATGAACTAAAAATAAAAACAAATAGTTTATTGGATTATGAATGTGTATATATACTAGTAAAGAAATGTTAATTATTTTTTATTTTTCAGAATTACTGTTTTAACCTAAACATTGGGAAAAAGATTTAATAAAATTTTATATTATTTTGAGGACTTCTATACATAAATATTTAAAATTTATCATAATATTACTTATTAGCACCTTGCTATAATTCAAACCTATATACACTATTTTTTAAAGTAAAAAAAAATGGAGTATTTGTTGGTGAGAGATGTGTAAAGTGCATTGTTAAAGTTCCATTGTCCATGGAATTCTCACCCTCATGATTACATTTCTTTAGCCAGCCGGACCCCATTGCCATGTGATAATTTAGTCCCTTTTAAGATTATTTTAATTTTCTTTTAAATCAATTAAGTTTAAATAATTCAAATATGTATAAAATTAGAAATAAAACCAAAGACCTTAGAAAAAGCAAACTTAGAAATACCCCTTGATTAACTGATTTTTCTTTGTTGAGCATAAAATTTCCCAAAAGACAGCCTTGCAAATTACTTAATTGCCCTTGTGAGGGCACATCTTCTCAAGCATTTTTTTAAAAGATTTGAGGGTATTTAAGTAAATTGCCAAGGATTGGAGACCGAGTGATGCTTCCAAACAAACAGGTCCTAAGAAGTATGAATTAAAGAAACAGAACAACAGTGAAACAAACAAAGATTGTAACAGTGTGTTGGGCATGTTTTTAAAGGTTTAAGGAGGGAAAGAAATAAAAAAGAAAAAGAAGGGTACATACATCAGATCAGTTGTTCTTTTCATTGAGAAAATGACAAAATATTTAAAGCAAAGGAAGAAAGCTCAATCTCACTAACATAGAGACAGTAGTAATTTACTCTGTCCAAAAGAATAAAGAATCTGCACCAAGGCAAATAATACAACAACATATATAATTACAATATTAATAAGGTTAAATTGTTATGCTATATCTTGTTTGGTTGTAATTCAATTTTATCCAAGGTTAGGTTTTCATATTAATCAAAATTTACCCAACAAGAAATTTCGTGTCAAAGCCACTCATTGTTGACACGGTGCACTGTTTTAATTTTAAATTTAATAACGAGCTAGAATAACTTGTTCTTTCTTAAATATCCCGATTCAATGATAAAGAATTTCTTTATAAACTAGTTTTAGTAGTTAGTTCAATTAACACTTGTTATCCATTTAAATGTATTTGGTTTTTATCTTAAAAAAATAATGTCTCTAATTTTCAACACCAAACAAATAGAGATAATATAATAAAAGGAAATTAAAGATTTGGCAATCACAGATTGGAGAAAGTGACATTATAATATGATTGTTCCTTAGGGCATTACAATTTCTTACAATGCATGCTTTCTTATAAGCTTTTTTTTAATAATCCAGTGATATGTTAATATCATACTTTGATGCAAATCCATCCAAAACATGATCTGACATTTGCAGACTATTTCTCTGTTTGATCAGCCTTACACACTTGCACAATTCATTATAATTATTTTCAATTGATTTTCTCATGAATTTAACTCTATTTAAAATATGGAATAAAATATTTTTTATAAAAAAAAAAGGTGCACACATATCAATAATTGGGTCACTTATATATATTTTTAAAGTTCACAAACTTATAGTCATGTTCTCTAATTTAGGCAATATCAAAACTTTAGTTTCTTAAATAAGATTTCTACCTTAGTGGGTTATATAGGTAGAGTGGTATTATCGAATAAATTTTGCAATTAGGTTTGGATCCATGAATGATATCAAATTCAGTATGAAGTTATTCATGACACAAGGAGTAAATGTTTTCTCTAATTTTAACTGTAATATCCCGAATTCCTACAGTCCAAATTGAAAAGGTACTCACGGAGATATTTATAGTCTATCTGAGTCACGCGACGTCTTTGTCGTGTCGCGATCTCATTCGTAGTCTCAGTCTCCCCGGGTTAGAACTTTATAAGTGACTCACGTGACACTTTGCTCATGCGGGATTCAAGAGGTGCTCCCCCGTGACACTTTGTTCATAGCACCGGGTCGACTTTGATACCACTTGTAATGCCCCAAACCTGAGTACTTACTCCCGTGAGGAAATAGACTATAAATACCTCCGAGCAAGTCTTTTGGCCACCATAACCCAATCTCAAAAGATATACATTAATGTATCTATATAATCTATATAGTCTATTAGCCCACTCTTATAAAATCATATTTATTGTGATTTTTCGATGTGGCATAATAGTTTGCTCGGAGATGTCGATTTTTCACGAGTTCGGGACGTTACATCAACAATAATGGGCATTTTTTAAAACACCTATAATTGGAGTGAAACTGAAATTATATACATAATTAAAACATATTTAAGAATATTATTTCATTTAAATTTAAATAAATTTAAAATATTTGGTTTTTACTTTTTAATAGAATCTATTGCATGCATCATAAAGTGGTGCTATTATATTATGTACTGATCGGATCATATTTATTTTAATTAATGACCACTTTATTTATTAATTAATGTCCACTTTAAATTTAAGACTTATTTGATCAATAAACCAACAAAGCTAAAAGAGACAAATCTTCTAGAGATGAGTTTGATTTGATTTTTGTTGTTGGTTTAATATAAAAAGAAAAAGGTAAAGTTGAGGACAGGAGATGACTTTATGGTATGGCTCATGCATGCCAAATGACAAATACATTTTATTTATTATTTCCTATTTGGGTATAGTGGCTATTAATGCTTTTTTCTATCTAATCTTATATAATGTTTTTCCAAATAAACCATTTTGTCTCACTTTATTATATCTTTTTTTTGGCCATCCACATAATTTTAAATATATCCCTCAAAAACTCATGTTTTATCCTTACTACCTAAGACTTTGAAGTTTATTTTTACAAATAAATTATCCTCTTATTATTAATATTATTACTTACTATATTAAATTGTTAAGTTTTTTTTTTAAAATAATTGATATGTTTGTTATTTTAGCAAAAGATTATAAATAAACTCACAGTTTATAGTTTTAAAAAAATTAAGACATCAATCACATGGGCAGGGGATGTCAAGTGTTGGATTTAGAAGTTCAAGTGTCAAAATTGCATTCTAGCATTAAAAAAACAGCCCTTATTTGATCTTGAGTTATTTGAAAAAAAAAATTATTATAAAATTGCATTATTTGGATAAAATAATTAATTCATATAAAAATATTCTTAGTGGGGATGTCATTAGGTAGATAGTGTTATGCTTTAACTCTATATCCATATAAAGGTGTAAACTAATTTTGTATATTGAAATGCATAATTAAATTGTTGAGTGGTTTGAAATATATTTTTTTATCGATTTACATTTTGTTAGTTTGCTAGAAGATTGAATTGATTGGTCTTATTCGTTTGTAAAAAATAGTGTTAAATAATATAAATATACTTTAAATTTATTTTAAAAAATATTAATTTTATAAATTTAATTGTTTTAAAAGATAGATAATGATTATGTATATTGTAGTTTTAATGGTTGAAACTTATATTAAGAGAAATGTATAAGTGCGAACTATAAATTGTAACCAAATTATATAAATAATTTTGTAAACTTTAACGATGTTGATTGGTTTGACGTTTGACTATCACTAGACTGACCAATCCAATCGCTGTGTTCGATTAAACGGGTTGTCATTATTTTGATCAATTCAATTGATTTTTATTTTAAATTTTGATTGGTTCTATTCGATTTAGGTGGTTAAATCGATTTTGTTTACATTCTTATTTCATACCTATAAATGTTATTAATAATATATTTATAGTTATACTAACTTTTATTTAAGTAAGATTGATTATAATTTTAGTCCGCCTTTAAAGTTATTAAATTTATTCATTATTTTTTTTCTTTAGAAACGATTAAGGTTAAACATTTAAAATAAACTAACAATTAAAACATTCATTCAACACAGTGTTTTTTTATCGTGTTTTTTTAGCTTTATTAGTGTTTCTAGAATAATGACCTTACGAACCGGAAATTTTTGGTTCGGTTTTTTTGGTAGAACCGTCCGGTCAAACCGACGGTTCGAAAAATTACCCTATTAAAGTTAAAAAACGGACCGTCCACTAAATCGTATCGCGGTCGGACCTGTTGGACCACCGGTCGGACCGCGTATTTAAAAACTATAATAATTTCTATATTACAAATGACCCGTCAAAAAATATTTATGTTATTACTTTCTTATCAAATATAACAAAATTTGCCCACAATCAATAGTGAATTTTCAAAGTTTGTGGATGATTATTGTGACCAAATATTATGTAAATTGATTCAAAATAAGACTACAAATCAAGTCCATAAATGAAAAATGAAATAATAAGTGTTCATTCTTTTAACTTATGACAAGGAAGACAAATACAATCAATAATAAATCTTTCAATCTTCAAAATGTAAGTATACCCCCATATCACCATGCAACTAAAAAAAATGACATTTTGAATAAGAAAATTTGTACTCATAAAAAATTATCTATTTAATAAAAAGTGCATAACATTGTTGAAAGTATTCATAATGGTCAACCATATAACTCGTATATATAACTCTAAATGCATACTTCTTGCATGAAAAAACAAAACATATGATACTTGAAAAGATTATATATTTGTGCCAATAAAACTTCATTTAAAAATGTTATTGTAAAAAACATCTTTAAGATGATTAAATTTGTCACCCAAATTAGCATTTTGACATAGCACGGCTTCAAACAACTAAGGGAAAGATGATTCAAAGATTTGGTCCACAAACCAAATCATGTTTCTTTCCATATGTTGATAGAATACTCATTCCAACTTTTAAAATGTTCTTCTCTAAGAAAGAACTTAAATTGAAACTAATGTTTTTTCAAACTCTCACACCATGATGATAGATATTTTCATGATGAACCAACCACTTACACCAATTCAGTACTTGACACAATAGAAAAACAAATGTAAAGCAAAGACGAAATTCCTCCTTTATGCGAAAATTAAAAGTCTAGTTCTCCTCAAGCGAACGGTGTCCCTCAATCCAACAACCAACGTTCGTTATGTTAAAGATGTAACATTGTATGTAACCAAGTTTAGAGATCACAAATATTAAATTTTTTATTATTTTATCACGATAATAGTTATAAATTAACATAATCACATCTTAAAGTTCTTAATATAAAATGTAAAAGTGACTTTGTCTAACTTTGTATAAAAATTATTATTGAATTAAATAAAAAAAATAGATAAAAAGTGAATAAAATAATAATTTTATAGAATTTAAATAATACTATATAAATTTTGTTGATAAATTTCTTTTTTTTTCAAATAATTTTCCTTAATATTTTGACAAGTAAAAATAAGAGAATAGAAAAAGTATTATGGAAAAATAAAAATAATAAATAAAAATAATAATGAAAGCAATTTAAATGTTATTTAACAATCCCGTGAAAGAAGCGGCGGCGCTAATCTCGTGAATCACCGGCGCTTCTCCTCCGCCGCTACATTTAATTCTTCTCCTTCATTCCCAATTTCGATAACAAGGCCTTGTTTGTTTTCTAGTTTCCGTCAAAACTTAAAATGAAACAGATACTCGTGAGAATTATAATTCTTCAGTAAATTACCAAACAGATCTTAAACTTTTCACTTTTACTACAAATTTGCCACTCTTATTTTCTTCTCTATACCTTTGGATATAATGGTAATTTACATATCCCAACAAATCATATTAAAATTCTCAAATATCACAAGAAATTAATATTCACTTCAAAACCTATATTTCAGAATTTTAAAATAAAAAATATCTCAATTAGATAATAAAATTTGATGAGATGTTTTCAATTATTATTATTAATAATAATAATAATGCATTTTTAATCTATTTTTCTCTTATTTGTCTTTGTATATAATATTTCTAATATATATATAAAAGAGATGATAAAGTACATACTTTGAATTCAATTTTTATTTTAACTCAACTTAAAACCCGAAAAATATAATATGATTTTGTTTAAAATTAATTATTTTATATTTATTTTGATTTAAAATTACCTTTTATTATAATAATATCATAATTTATATATTTCACCAATATCCAAGCAAATGATTGTTTGAGATAGATGATTCATTTAAAATATGAACAATTGATACAAATATAAAAAAGATTATGTTATTCCTTCAATGTCAATTTGTTAATATAAGATCATTTATGGGAAGTGAATTGGTAATGATCTAATCAATTATGAGATGAGAGGTTTGGACAAAAACATTACTTAACAAATGTTCTTTACTATTTTGTTTTTTTGTTTGATTGATTAAAATTGAGATTATTTGTTATCAAATTATCAATTTCGTATTTATAGTACGACAAAAACTCGAAATACTCCTATAATTAACTACGAAAACAATGATAAAATGATAAAACAAAATTAGTGTGTCAATTTACTTTTCTTGATTTCTTATTTTTGTAGTGATGGTTTAGTTTTAAAAGTTCTCAAGTTTGTTTGGAATTTATTATTTTTAATTATGTTTGTTTATTATTTTAAATGTAATTTTGGAATTTTTATAAATAAATAAATAAAATTATAATCTATTTTATGTGTTTTTTTTAATAAAAAAAATTATATCACATTTAATTTTTATTAACTAAAATATCAAAATAGTTTAATTGTATAAAGAAAATTTAAATTAAAAAAATTATAATAATTTTATAAATTAAAAATGAGAAGTGAACATTAATTAATAAAAGAATTGGCACGTGTGGAGGTGGACAGCTCTCAGGGGCGAATGGGACCCACATTTTCAGTCATTTTCTTTAATATTTTAATATTATTTAAAGTTAAAGGAATTTCTCTATTGCAAAATAAACAAAATTAAAAAATAAATGGCCCACCGGCTACCCATGCGTGTCTGAGGTTAATCAATCAACTATTTTCCGCCGTTTGATAATATTTTCAAGCTAGCTACTTCACATTTATTTATTATACATATCTTTTAACCTAACTTCATTAACTCAACAATAAACTAAATATTAATGATTCAATGATCAAATTGGAGTCATTTAGAATTTTCAATCATTAAACATCAAAATTTGAGAATTTTTATTATTAAAGTTAAAAAAAAAATTATCTTACAGATTTTAATTGTAGATAAATATATAAAAATCTCACTAATTTAATGAGGATTGAAGGTTAGAATATGTTGTTTCATAAGTGTAACTCCAACCGGTGCCTTTTTCTCTTTCGACCACCGGTAAAAAAAAAAATCATTATGGAATCTGTCTTCTCTCCAGTCCAGACGCAAATATGCTTATCGACGGTTCATTATTATCTTTGGCCATTTTTTAAAAATGACCTTTACATTTTTTTAATAACTTTTATATTTTTTTAATAACTTTTATATGTAAATTAATTATTTAACTTTTTTTTTTTAACTTTTAAGATAAAAAAAAATTATAATATTTTTTAAATGTATAATTAAATCATTAAATTTATTATACTTAAATTTTATCTAATTTATTTTATATTTATGTGTATAAAGTGTTTTTTTATTAATAATGTTTATTTTTATATAATATGTTTGTTTATTTAAATGTATTATTGAATTATTTTATTTATTATGAATTATTGATATATAATTAATTTTATTAAATGAATAAGAAAATATTGGGGTTAAATATGTAAAGTTGATAAATATATATATAATATTAATAAGGTTAAAAAGTTAGGATATATAAGAAAGAAATATTTTAAGAATATTTTTTTAGTTTGAAAATGGGTTTTTAGGTTGAGATAGATTACTATTTGATGTGACATTTACTGCATTTTGGGTTTGAGAATTAGTTTATGGGTTGGAGATAGTATAAGTCGTGCTTAATATATGTCACCCGTCACAATAAATGTGATTATGGAACTCGTATTATTATTAATTTTTTATTCCATAATTATATTTTAGGTTTTATTACACAAATATAATAAATTTGTATTATTTTTAATAAAAAATAATATAATTTAGTTGATTAAATATTTTGTTAGCACATATAAGGACTTAGGGATCAAACATTCTAGATATTTTTACTTTTTTTTATTTTTCTAATTTTGAGGGTCCCGGGTTCTGGTTTAAGATTGATCATCACTAAAATTGAATGCAAATCTAGAGATTATCTAGATGAAAGACAAATTAATTTCAAAGGGATAAATCTTGTCAAATGATAAATCACCATTTACACGGCCATTGAGAAACTCATAAATAATGAGAAGATATTTGTAAAAAAAAAATCTTCTTATGAAATATTAATTTCAATAACTCTTTATTAAATATGTGAAAAATATCTAAGATCCATTTTTTTCATCTCATATGTTTATGTTGGTAAGATAAGGAAAGATGTACACAAATTTGATAAAGTATGACAAACACAATTAAAATGTATGAAAAAAATGATAAACTAATAATTGAGAGTGTTATTCAGATTATAAAAATAAAAAATGACAAATTCAATATGAGTAAACATACTAAATAAAATACATACTAAATAAAATCCGAGAAAAATTCAAATCTAAGTATTAAAAAGAGGAATATAACAACGTATTTATTTGTCATCCTAAGGTGTGACTGTAAAAGATTGAGAGAATTATGTGTAATTTTATGAGATTATCTAATTCATCATTTGCTTATTTAGTGAGTTAAAATAATGTTAAATTAATAAAAGAGTAATGTAACTAGGAATTCGCAATCTAGTGGCTTTTAATTTGGCGACCTAATTGCTCTTTTGAAGAATCTTTGAGCTAGTTAATTGTATTTTGTTTTTTATTTTTTTATGTTATCTTTTTGTCGTTATTTATAACGATTTTTATTTTAATTGCATTAATCATTTAAAAAAATATATTACAACCTATAATATTCCAAAAAGAAACTTTTCACATCCTTCAAATTTTGTTACTCCACAAATTAAAAAAATATATAAATTAGTGAAATAAGATAATTAACTAATACACATATTTAAAAGAGTTTTAAAGTTGTTATACTTTTTGCTTTACATATACAGACGTATATTCATATAAAATTTTGGATGGTTAATATGAAATTGGTTGATAGTGTGTGTTTTGAGTTGATGTTGAATTTTATTTGGTGCGGTGTATTATTTTGTCGGGTCGAATTTTTTATCTTGAATTTTTTATCTGAATAATACTCTTAACCGTCGATGAATTGTTTGTTGTTCGTACTTTCCAATTGTGTTGGTGATCTTTTTTTTCGAGTCAGTGTCCGTCTTTTTCTTATCAGCAAATGAGACGAAACTATTAGTTATAATATTGTTTTTCAAAGTTTTAATAATGAGTTATTTAATTTGATCTTTCATATGAAATGTCTCTTATAAATACGTATAATCCCATAATTTATACGAGTTTTTCATTTTTTCGGTCATATATAGATGTCAATTGTCATTTGGTAGGATATTTTCTCAACTGATGATAATTTTAAATGTTGCTCAACATATTTGGTAAAAAAAAAAATAGATATCATTTTATTGGTTCGTTCAACTTGCTCTACTCCCACCTCCATTGTGGGAAACTTAAATGGAGTTGTTATTAGAGTGACATTTAATAAATTGTTTAATTGTTTGATTATCTTTATTGAAAATTTTAATTTTGTAAATTTGTTCATATAATTTGATATTTAGATCATTAATTTGTTGTAGTATGAATTTTGTAGATTTTATTTTATATTATATACTAATTAATTTATTGCATATAACTCTTAATTGAATGAAATGAGAATTAATTCATTACAAAATATTACTTTAAAAAATTTACTTTTGATAAACCAACCCTAGTTATCTTTTTAAATCTTATTTGCTCTTCTAAGATTATGATGCATCTTATCTTGAATCTTATTATGAGCTTATTTGATGTAGTGGTTATCAATTATTTTTAGGTTTTTATGTTAAAACCAATCTATTATCTCCAACATTTAATTAATCTTTTTATCTATTAAAATATAAAAATTATTCTTTAATTTATTTTTTAATACATATAGAGAGAGAGAAAATAAATATATATAATGTAATTTGGTCTTAAATATCTAAAATTCAATTTGTGTAGATTGAATAAATATAAAGATTTGCAGAGAAAATTCAAGTAAAACTCAAAAAATTCAGATTTGAGGCCTAAGTATTTTGTCTGGATTTTTTATAAATTTTTCTGAATAACACTGCAATTGTGTGGGTAATCATATATTAACATGCAAATGAGTTTAAGTTGTAAAAAATGTAAAAAATATGAAGTTTTTATTAAAATAATTCAAAATTTAAAATGAAGAACTTATTTAAATTATAAAAAGACAATTATGTATAATGATTATTTTAATAAGTGATTTAAATAAGAAACTGTGCTAAGAGCTACTTTATGTGGGTTTTATTTTTTTAATTTATCCTATTATATAATTGGCCCTTTTTTAAAATGATAAGAGACGATTGAAATTGAAGTGGTGAAAAAAAATGTTATTAAATTTGTTAATATATACATAATTAAAAAAATATTTTATTTAAAATATTGTAAAAAAATATAGTTTAAAAAAAAAATTAGGTCAAAACAAAACAAAAGGCTAATTATAATCAACAAATCACTCATTTAATCAATTAAAATACTAAAAATATATTTATTTTTATTTATAAAAATATTTAGCATTTAGACCAACTAAAAACCCAATTTACATAAAAAATTTTTATTAAACAATGATTTTGTTTTTAAATCTTGGAAAAAAAAAACAAGATCAAAATTTATATATATGATCAAAATTTATATATATATATATATATATATATATTATTTTTAATTATATACTTACACTAAATTTAAATGATGCATATAAAAAATTAATATTATAACTAAATTATCAAAATATTTAATATTTTTAATTATATTATCATAATATTCATAATATAAACTATTATATATATTATCAGAAAAAGTTATATTAGAAAACAGATAAATGGTAGTAAAACATTAAATAATTCAGAATATTTTTACAAAAAATTGAAAGATCCTAAAAAATGAAAAAAAAAAAAGAAGTGAAGCTTCATTTTGCAAGAAATTTTAAATATGGCTATTGAGTTTAGATTAATTATTTTTTAACTGAATTTAATTTGAAGATTATTACCACTATCCAAACATAATTTATTAAACATATTTGGTTAAACACATCATTCATAACCCCCAAAATTCAAATTTCAACACCAATATGTGAGCTTTGCAATTTTACTAAAAAAATGTTATTACACAATTTGAAATACTATTTTGATTTACAACAATTGCATAAAATAAAACAGTGATAATTAGTTTTTCTAACAAGGGTGAAGCTATGTATTTGAAATAGTAGGGTCCTTAGACACATTTATTCTTTTACTCTTTGATTGGTGAGTCCTCGATTAAGGGAGTATGAAGGGTGACATACATAGAAATGTTATCTAAATAGACAACCGAATGATGGATGTGTCTCGTTCATGGGAAATTTGTGTATCACTTACTTCTTTATTACCCGATGATGACGACAACGTGCATGGCCGGTTCGGAGAATTTGGGGCATTATGTAAATTTAAATTTTGGTTCTTTAAAATATTTTTTTCATTTTAATAATATAAACTAAGATATATATGATTAATATATTATAATAAAGAAAAAAGAGATTTAAGAGGAGATAAAAAAAAATATATATATATATTTAATATTAAAGAAGAAAAAAAGGAAAAAATAAAATTAATAATATAATACTGTTAAATATTAAAAAAAATTAGGAGTCTTATAAAAGTGGGCTCATGCAACTGCATACCTTAGGACCGACCCAAACAACGTGTATATTTGGGGATCGCCCTGAAATGACATTGACGTGAAGTAGGTATGTTGGGTTCAATTGTTGGTAGGTAAGAGAGTTGGATGAAGTTGTGTAGATTTGTTGGCCAAAGAAAAATGTGGTTTTCTATTATGAAAATATTCTTGTGAATAATCGGATTTCAAACAAATATGTACAATCAAGTTTGTTTAGAATATTATATTAACGGCCTTAATAGAAATTCGCAAAGTTGATTAATACTAGGGAGAATTGAGAATTGTTCCCATGTAAGGGTTCTAATTTTGGTTAGGCTTGAGGGTGTTTCCATAGACAATAATGGCTTCGTTATCATGTCATGAATAATTTTTAGGTGATTTATTTTGAGAAATATGTGAAGTGGATTAGGGAGCTTTCTTTTTTTTATTGAGGATCTTCCGACTAAGTTAAACTCTTGTTTTTTATTTTTGTGCTTTATTTTTTTTTATGTCGTACTTTTATCGTTATGTTTAAACGACTTCTTCTTTATATTGCATAAATTATTTAAAAATAAATTCGTTAATGTTTCCTTTTAAATGCGTATTAAAATGGTATTTTTGTTGAAAGGATTGCCTGATCAAACTTTTTTATATGTTATTTTTAACTTTTATTAGTCTTCTTACATCTTTTCTTTGTTTTATCTTTCTTTCCTTTTTTTAAGTTGTGTTTCATGATTTGTGATAATTTATTTGTTAGTGATGTTTTAAAAAAGAAGAAAATTTATCCTCTCTAAATTTTTCAATTTTGATTTTACCCTTTCAACCCTAACATAGTTGAAGTTCTCCCTAATCTTTTTACAATATTTTGATCTGCTTCAAAGAATTTGTAGGTAAATATTTCATGAGGTTGAGTAGGGTTGCATATATCGGTGGACAAATCATATTATGATATTATCAAGAACCATTCTCAATATTTTAGATGTTTTTTATCTATGATAAAATTAATTAATTAAAAATTCATTGTAATCCTTGATATCATTATTTATAATAATAAATATAAATTTTGGTTAGGCTATAAATATGAGTTTAAAATACATTTTATAAGGCCTTGTTTGATTTGTTTTTTTTAATCTTTAATTTTTTTTTATAGCATCATTAACATTTTAACAATTAAATAACTTATCTCATTAATTAAAAATACTAAAATACAATTATTTTATTTTTATTAAATTTTAATTTTATATACCAAAAAACAAGATCAAACTAACTCTTAGAGTTCATTTGATATATATATATATATATATATATATATATATATATATATATATATATATATATATATATATATATATATATATATATATATATATATATATATATATATATATATATATATATATATATATATATATATATAACATAACTCATTCTAACCATTAAATTACTAATTTTACAATTAAAATAAGTTTACTTTATTTTTATTAAATTTTAATTTTAAATATAAAAAGATATTTTAATAATAAAATTAATTAAAAATTAAATAATCCACTACTTTTATGAACAAGAATTTTTGGATAAAATTCTAAAAAAACTAAAAAAAAACTAAAATCTAACATGCTCTAAATATCATTTTCATTATACTCGTATCAATTTCTTGTTAAATATGAGAAAACTTTGTTCCATGCATATTAAAAATTGATATTAAATTTAAATGATAAGTCAAAATTAAAAATATTTTTCATCCAAATGTTAAATACTAAGTTATATCATACATATGAAAATAGATATTTATCA
This sequence comes from Impatiens glandulifera, assembly GCF_907164915.1. NCBI lineage: Eukaryota > Viridiplantae > Streptophyta > Magnoliopsida > Ericales > Balsaminaceae > Impatiens > Impatiens glandulifera. Next base: position 33,327,868 of record NC_061868.1, read on the forward strand.
AGTACAAATATAGAGATTATAAAAATTGATATAGAGTAATGTGTACAAAATTAGAAGAAAAAATGATATTATAAAATTAGAAGTGAGAAAATGAGATTAATAATGATCATAAATTAATATTTGAAATAATTGTATAATATAGGAAAAAATATAGTTGAATTAGTTTGTTTGAAAATAGAAAAAGTGTAGAGAGAAAGAGAATGTCGGAAAAGTATAATAAAAACTAAAAAGAAGAACCAGTAAAATAAAATAAAAAAATAAAAAGCCAAAAAAAGAGAATTGAAGAAAGCGAAATGAGAATGGGAAAGACAGATAAAGATAGAAGAGACAAGTTGTCAATTCTTTTTTTTATTATTATATATATAATATATCAACTTTAACAATTATTGCAAATAAGTATTTGAATTATACAAATATATTTCACTTAATTTCAAAATTTGTGACAAAAGTCTTATCCAACATAAAGGACAAATTTATTCAATTTACAATAGTGACTGGTCTCTTACACCTTAAAACTGAAATATTTATATAAATTTATTTGTTATAAAAAAATGGTTGATACAAGTAAATTAATTAAGATGCTCTAACAAGTAAATATAACTAAAGAATATCTAATTACTTTTATTTACCTTTAAAATAATGTGTAAAATTATTTTTAAAAATATATTAAAAAGACAAATGAAATAGTAAACAATAAATTTACTAATTTTGATATGATTTTTGTGATCCAAATTGATGGCCTTTTTGTTTTTAGTTATTTGAAAAATAATAATTATTGATAATTTTGAGAGAGTGATAATATTTTTAGGTAAAAAGACTTAAAGAGTATTAATATATAGAGGAGTGATAGAGTGAGGGAATTTAGTGAGGGGATTTGGTGAGGGAATTTGGTGAGAGAATGACGTGACATCACCTTCATTGGTTGGAAAATGTAAAAGTGAGAGGAAAGAGAGAGAAAAGAGAGAAATTATTTGATTTTTTCAGCAAATAAGATTATGCCACGTCATTCCCTCACCAAATTTCCTCACCAAATTCCCTCACCTAATCATTTCTCTAATATATAATTAATGATAAAATAAAAAATAAAAATTATTTTAATTTTTAGTTAATGAATTTAGTAATATAATATAAGTGAATCGAAAAATTATCTTTTGAATCAGAATTATTCAAAACTCAAAGAAAAGCCTATGTTAAACTTAGATCACAAACAAACTAACAAAAAAAAAAAGAAACTAGTTGTTAAAATAGACATTATGTATAACAATATAATATCTAAAGAGCGAGGATTATTGAAATATTAGTGGATAACTGAATATTACAAATTTGGACATTTTTAATGATTGTAATATTTGATAGAGATAATGTATCTTTGAGTTGAATATTTTGTAATACATGAGAAAATAAAGACATAGTTATCTTAACAAAACTAATGTTTAAAAAAAAATATGTATTTCATGTAAACAACTTATTCAATCCAACTTATTCAATAAAAGAAAGAAGATATAAAAAAAATTATGTTTAATTATAATTTTACGTTAACTTACTACGTACTTTAACAGATTATTACGCAAACGCTAAATCAAACGTGCTTTACAAATAAATCAACCATATTTTATTTTAAATTTTATTTTAAGACTAAATAATATATAATTAAAAAAAAAAAAGTTTATGAAAATTTACTTAGAGAATGAAAATAGAGTAAAAAAAACATTTATAATTATTTGATTAGTATGTAATAATTAAAAAATTAAAAAAAAATGAAGGGTAAAATGGTAATTTAGGGGGTGGATTGAGTAGTCCGTAAAGAAGCAAAGCATCCAACGGAAAAGTAAAACTTAGGGAGACGGGAAATTTTGTTTTCTTTTTTTATTTATTTTATTTTCTCCTTCTTTATACTTTTTTACCTTCCTTCTTCTTCTCTCTCTCTTGTCCGTTGGACGCCATTGTTCTAACCTTCAAACTCTCTCTCTATCTCTCTCTATTTCTCTCTCACACACAACACACACTCTCTGTATGTATCTTTGATTAACAAGTAAATGCAGTAAAATGAGTACTAGAACAACACTGATTCTTAATCCTTGCCGCCGGTTATGAATCCTCCAACCGACCAATCGTTACCGCCTTTACAGTTAATTCCACCTCCACAACCTCCGCAGCCTCACCGTTCTTCATTCAGCTGCGACCGTCATCCAAGCGAACAGTATACAGGTTTTTGCCCTTCATGTCTTTGCGAACGTCTCACTACATTAGATCACTCATCCGCTTCTTCTTCCTCTCGCCGACCTTCCAATGCCAATTCCTCTACTGCCACCGCCGCACTTAAGGCCATTTTCAGAATCCCCGGCGAGAGAAATAAGCCTTCTTTCTTACCCGAGCTCCGTCGTACCAAATCATTCTCCGCGTCTAAAAACGAGGGGTTTTCTGGCGTTTTTGAACCGCAGAGGAGGTCTTGTGATGTTAGAGGTCGTAGTACTCTTTGGAATTTGTTTAATCAGGACGATGTTAGGAAACCCATATCAAAAAACGATCAGCTTGCCGAGGTCACGTCTGGTTCACCGGTTCTGGAGTCAAAAGAAGAAGATGAAGAACACAATGATGATAACAGCAGCGATGGCGACGATGGCGACGATGGAGACGACGGAGATGATGATGAAATTAGGGTTTTGGAAGAGACGAATGTCATTCAAGAACCAACGATAGAAGAAGAGATAGTCTCCATTGAACAGGAGGTGGAGGAGGAGGTGAAAACGATGAAAGATCATATAGATCTTGATTCCCAGGTGAAGAAACCATCGGGAATGGACCTTAAAGAAATCGCGGGAAGTGTTTGGGCGGCTGCTTCAGTTTTCAGTAAGAAATGGAACAAATGGAGGCATAAACATAAACAAAAGCTAAAGAAACATAATGCCGATGGTGTTTCCTCTGTCGCATTACCGGTAGACAAACCCATTTCCCGTCAGTTCCATGAAACACAGTCGGAAATCGCTGATTACGGCTTTGGCAGACGATCCTGCGACACTGATCCTCGATTCTCACTTGACGCTGGTCGATTCTCACTTGACGCTGGACGTATGTCATTTGAAGATCCTCGCTACTCATTTGACGAACCTAGAGCTTCATGGGATGGATACTTAATCGGCAGGACATTCCCTCGTCTCCCTCCTATTCTATCTGTGTTAGAAGATCCTCCTCCGGCAGTTCATAGATCAGATGTAGAAATCCCAGTTGAAGAAGATGAAGAAGAACCTGTCAATGAGAGTGAAACAGATACAGTTCCTGGAGGCACAGCACAGACTCGTGATTACTACTGCGATTCAACGAGCTCTCGCAGGAGAAAGAGCCTGGATCGATCCAATTCCATAAGAAAGACAGCAGCAGCAGTGGTGGCTGAAATAGACGAAATGAAAACCACTGCACCTGCATCAAACGCTAAAGTATCACCAACTACCCTGGATTACATTCCAGGTAATCACAGAGATTCAAATTCGAATTCTTCAGAAACATTCGAGTTGGGTTTCAATGGAGACCAGCATCAACACCAACAGCAACAGCAACAGAAAGCAGCGGCGATAAAGAAATCAAGAAGATGGATGAAAGCTTGGAACATTTGGGGATTCATCCATCGCAAGAACAACAACAACAATGACAGTAATAATATCAATAAAGAAGAATTCAACAACGGTGTTCAAAGGTCATTCTCAGAGACATGGCCAGACCAGAGAGGGTTTAATCCAAGGGTTCTTCGTAGTAACAGCAGCGTAAGCTCGAGAAATTCATACAACTTGGGATTATTCGGGAGCATGAGGAAACAACAACAGGGTAATAATGTTGTGTTGGAGAGCAATTCTTCTAATGGTCATGGAAAACAGAAGAAGAAAAAGAAGGAAGAATTCGTGCTGGAAAGAAACAGAAGTGCTCGTTATTCACCAAACGATGCAGAGAATGGTCTTCTTCGATTCTACTTGACTCCATTGAGGAGTAGCAGTGGACGAAGAGTTCCAAACAAGCTGAACAATTCTCATTCGATCGCTAGAAGCGTGCTGAGGCTCTACTGAAAGATGGGTTTTTTTCTTTTAATTTTTAGTTTGATGTTAATTTTGATGTTGTTGTTGTTGGGTCTGATTCTGATCCTGATCAGAGACAGTTTTATTGTTATTATTATTATGTATTCTTATTAGTGTTGGTGGTGAAGGTGAAGGTGGGGGGTTAATGGTGGGGGGTATAAAAGTTGCTTGCATTGTTGAAAATAAACATAATCTTGGTTCAGTTTTTCTGCATTGTTCTGTTCTGTTCTGTCATTCTATGTTCTTTGTTGTTATATACAGATCTGGTTGTGATGTTGGAGAAGAAGAAGAAGAAAGTCTGCCATTGTTGTTCTTACTGTTCTTCTCTGCTCTGTTCTGGACTGGACTGGACTGTCTCTTCCGACAAGGTGAGTACTATCTTTGTGTTTAGACCATTTGAAGAACAAGGTTTTTAAGAACATGTATATGAAGATTTGAATTTTTATTAAAAAACAAAGAAGGTAAAGGACATGCATGTTCTTGTTTGATGAATTATGGGGGTTATTTGAAAATATAATAATAATAAGAAGAAGAGTTGAAAAAGTTGATAAAATAATTGTCATTTAGCTCATTAAGCAATTACTACTACTTTAGCTTTGGTAAAAGAAGAAAGAAAGCTGTTTCTACTGCTGCTGATGTTGAAATGTCTCTTTTCACTTTAACTCAAAAACCCAATTCATGAATTTATGTTATATGTCCAAATTTACCCTTATAACGTTAACTTTCTTTTCACAACATGCTCATTTATTGAAATATCAGGGTTACGTGTTAACGGTAAGAGTCGGGCTTAAAAGATTATGATTTCGATTTTTATTAAAAACGTCACAAAGTAAAGAAAAAAAATTCAAGACTTTCTTCATTCTAAAGAAGGCAATCACTATATGAGCCTTTAGATTGAAACATGAGATGTATGTATCTATCAATCATTCTTGAAATAGATTTTGTTCACTTACAAATCACAAAAACAAGATCAATTCATAATCTTAATCAAAATTAGTGAATACAATTTTCTTTTCCATTTATAAATTATTATTTTTTAAAATTTGGAAATGTTTGATATAACATACTTTTTTTGACTAGGATGCAACTAGAAACAAATATGGAAGGTTATAAGGACATATCTAAGTTGCATAATTACTCCTACAAATGTAAAGTGGTTTTATTCTTATTTTTATGTTCATATAAAAATATTACTAAGATTCTTCAAGAGGACAATGAGATCCCGAGTCGAATTTATGGGTTTTCTAAATCGAACCTTATTATATGTCATAATGATAACATTTTGTAGAATTCTTTTATAGTATAATCAAATGTGGAGGTTAATTTTATGAAAACAAGCTTATTTTTAGTTCAAACTAATAGTGATGCAACCTTTTCATTTTTATGAATGTAGTACAAATTCATTTAAGCTTAAGTCACAAAGGATAGTAATTCACTCTTCTCAATGTAGAAAAAGTAATGTGAAACTGAGGAAAATTAAAGGGAAGAAAATGCACAAAGCAAGAAAAGGGAATTCTGGGATCTTTGACCAACAAAATATGTGTTCTTTTTAGATGAGTTGGGTTCCATTAACTCATTAAACAACAAAGCAACCATAGCCAAAATCATGCCCAACTCATCATTTTTTTATCCTTTTTTATCCTTGTTGGAAAATCTAACCAAATCAATCACAATTATTGACATTATTTAGTTGACTAATTCCTTTTTTTATTTCCAAAAAGTAATACAGATAAAAACATTTTGACATTTAATGTTAAAGTGTAAAACAATTATTTCTTAAATTAAATTTATCATCCTCTTTTTGCACATGAATTGTTAATGTTTGTGCCTTGATATATCATCAAACAAGAAAGTGCCACTAATGAAACACAAGAAGCACCTTTGCTAATTATCTAAGTAGAACTTGTTGTTGGCTTAAATGAAATTCATTCTAATTTCATAATTTAATTTTAGTAATAGAATGCAAAATTGATATAAGGTAATGGATTCAAATCTTCATACCATATCATTTAAAAAAAAAAATAAAGAAGCAATGCTTTTGGACTTATTAATTTAATGAAAAAATGTATAGTAGTTTGTATTTATCAGATAATCGAAGAATGAGATTAGAACATTAACTCAACTTGAAAATGATAAAGAGGCGACGATATGATTCAATGGAGCAAGATGGTATAGTTGACAAAAAGTGGTTCATAGATCAATTCAACTTTTTGTTGGCAATCTGGGAAGGCTATCGAGGACAAAGATTCATAGAAATTAACAATGTTTCAATGCATGTTTTATGAGACATGGAGTAAGTATATGAAAGACATGTCTCTTAACTCAAAGTTCTATAGATGCACTTTCGGACATGTCTCTTAACTTAAAGAAGTTCTATAGATGCACTTTCGGACATGTCTCTTAACTCAAAGAAGTTCTATAGATGCACTTTCAGGACAATATTGTACGAGACATGCCTATAAAGAAATGCTAGACTTTCACGAGATAAGAAGGCAAAATGAAGAAATGTAAATAAATAAATCTACTCAAATGTAATGATTCAAAGTAGGTCCAAACATCTACTACACAACATTTAAAATCAAGATTCATTCATTGCAAGCTTATAAACAACAAATATATATGAAATAGTAACTACTTACAATAAATACATACATCTTCATTAGCCTAGCATCACTCTGCAAGAACTACACAAATGCTTTCTAGACGAAAATAATGTTACTACCGCTGCTACTATAACCAATGTGCATGGAAAAAAGAAGAAGAGGGGATGTGCTGGCCCAATGCATTTCATTTACCTTTTACTTGATCGTTTTAGAAAAACTGTTTAAAGAGCCAGCGAAAAGGTCTAAGAAGATGCGGTCTATCCATCCGCCAGAACGAAATGGCAGCATTGTAATTCTCGTTCCGAATCTTTTTAGTAGCTGTTCGCCAATCGAACTTTTCAATTTCTTGGCGGGCAGCTTTTCCCATACTTTCTCTAATTCCATTACTATTTTGCAACAGAAACTTCACTTTCTGTACGCAGTCACTAACATCGCCTGGTCTGAAGCAAAACCCCGTTTTACCCTCCTGTTCTTCCGGAATTATGTCCATGATTCCACCTGCACGTGCAGCCACCACAGCTAGACCGGAAGCCATCGCCTCCAACACGACTTGACCGAGTGTTTCAGATTCCGAAGGCATCACAAAAATGTCACCACTTGCGTATGCTTGTGACAGCTCTTCTCCTACTAACATACCTGTGAAAACTGCTGGCATACCCTCCATCAGCTTTTCTAGATCCTCCCTGCTCAACCAACACGATAAACGTCAAACTTTATTTATTCCCCCCTAAGAAGCTAGCACAGTATGATATGAACGTGCTTTCATTGAGAATCAAACTTGAGACGTTAAATTAATAAGTCAAAACTCTTCCCACTTAAATTATCCTGAGTGAGTTTTTAACGTCTTTACTAATACTAATACTAATACTAATACAAATGCTAGTATATATATAGTAGGTCCAATTGTTTGTTGTTTATTTATCCCCTCTAAAGTGTTAGCACTGAATGTCCTTTAAGTGATAATTAAACTTTAGATGTTATCCTTACATATCAGAAATCTTTTACACTTGAACTATGTTAGATGAGTTTTTAATGTCATTACTAATACTAGCACTACTAAATATAGTTAATTTTTTCTGTATATCCTAGAATTAATCTCGACTGAAACCGACATAATTTACCTGTAGGGACCGTCTCCGACAATCGCAATTCGTGCCTCGGGTATCTCTTCCATTACCCTGTCCAATTAACCCTTTGTTTTAAGACATGCTCTTCAAAATCAGCAAATGATCAAGAACTTTAGCCTAAATTTCCTAAAACTAACTAACTATATTATTTTATCTTAGTATACTCTTACAAGAAAAATCTACATACATAATAATAGTGAAGTTTATAGATGGAAATATAAGATTTAATAATTAAAAAAAATTATGATAATTTTCATTGGCTCAAGAAGATTGAAAAATAGCTTTAGATCTTTTATCCATATGGAGAGATTATTATTAGATTTTCTTTAAAATAAGATAGTGGTCTTATTTAAAAACTACTATATGTATTAATCATGATCGCATTGAAAAATCGTCAAAGTTAAAATTGAAATGATATATATATATATATTTTTTAAAATTTGGTTAAAAGATTGATTTTTGGATAAGGATATAGATTATAGTTTTTTTTTTGTTTCATTTATAGTATAAATATTATTTTTGGGTCATTTTTTCCGATTTTAATCTGATTATAAAATGTGATAACAAATAGGCTCGTTTGTTAAATATGGAGATTTTCTGTGTCTCCCCTATAAAAATAATTTAAAAATGATAAATACAGTTTGCATGATTTATTTTATTGTTTAATATATATTCAAATACAGATTTCTTCCAATTAATTGTTTAATGTGAAATTAAAAAGGATGATTTCATATTTATATAAAGATAATAGTAACCTTATTATCCAATAAGTTATTAAAACCAGTAAACTATTTAGCAAAATGAGTGTGAGTATGTGAAGGGGAATAGTATTGATCAATAGAAGAGAAAAACAATACCTTTTTAGTAAATCCAAACTCTTCTCAACTCCCAATCTTCCAACATGTACTATCAATGGTCTATTGGGCTCACCATTGCTGATACAAAAGAAAGACATGTATTGGAGTCACACTCGAAAAACTTTACTGGAGATGAAAATGCTAAAACAGCAGCAATGAGATACCTCAGCCTTAACCGCATTTCATGTGAGTAGAAACGGGGATGGAAGCTATCTGAATCAACACCCTTATTCCATAGCCGGATCTTATAGGCTGAAAGAAGGAGCCATAATAATCAATTGCAATTGAAGCAGAAAAACAAAATGATAAAAATCAGAAACATCGAGAAAAATTTAGTGTTTTTGCTCACCTTCCGTCACTTTAGCATCTTCAAGTTCCTTTGCCAAGGCAGCTGATGGCACCAGGGTGAGGTCTGCTGCTTGATGAAGAAACTCTGTCAAGGAAAGAAAGACATTAGTTTTTTTTTTCAAATGGACAATAGAATCACATGAATCATAGAGCCAAGCCAATTAAGAGATGCTTACTTATAACCATCCACATTGGTTTGACTAGCCAACTAAATGTGTATCGTGGAATATAACTGCAGAGACGATGATGACGAGGATTAGCTGTTTATTATTTAGATTTTGAATGATAAAGGATATATATTTGAGAGTTTTAATATAAAACACGTTACAGATCAAACTCATCCCAAAATGCACAAGGAAATAGCTCTATCAAGTTTGTCAATTGCAGCTTTTGATAGATACAAAGCATAATTGAACTCATTATACATCAAAAGCTAATGAATAAAAACGTTTACTCACACTGGCACATGTGTATGATAAGACATAACCAAAGGAACAGCCAATAGTTTTGCAATAGCAAGCGCACCAAATACCTATAAAGTTGGAAACTGACACTTTAACATCTTGTATTGAGATGAAGAAAAGAAATGCATTCAAATGTGAAACTTGAAATTTACCATAATTCCAGGAGAAGTGACATGGACAATGTCAGGTTTAAATTGTGCAACCTCTGAAATTATTCTCGGGCTTAATGCTAGGGAGAGTGGAACCTTCTGGTACCAAGGAAAGGGGAAACTGAAAAATGAAACACACAGATGACCAGACTGAGATTTTTTACAATAGAGGAAGGAGCTTTAACACAATATACCTTCGTGACCCAACTAATTTTGCTCCATAAAATTCCTTTGGCACTCCTTCATGTGTTGTCACTACCAGAACCTACAGTTTTACCCATATGAGATTAAGGCAATCTGGCTAACAGTTGTATCAAATTACATTAAAGAGTTCAAACCGGGGATGTGGGGTGCTAGGCTTAGGTTCTTTTTCTCTTCTTGTGGGCTTGGGATGAAGATTATGATTTTAGTGTAGTCTTTGTTCTGTGTTGCACTTTAATTGAAACTAAATAGTTGAGAAAGTGTCATTGTGATTTGGGAGCACTGTTTGATTTAACAGTAGTATTTGTATATGTCAGCTAGAGTATTCTTAAATTTCCCAAAACAAAATCATTTGATTCTCATTACTTATAAATTATTCAGCATTTTTGTATCATTTCATCTAGATAATTAAGTTCATTCAATAATTGTTAAACATTTATTTTCTAGATTCAGAACAAATTAATTTTAAAAAAACAAAGCTAAGCAATTGATAAGTTAACTCCATAATAATAATAATATTAAAAAATTGAACTCAAAATTAATCATCTTATGTGGGTAAAATAGTCTTTAGTATTATCAAATCAACCTATACAAGTAACTCAAATTTAAAGAATCAGTTTCACATGGTTAATTAAACATTTTGACTTGAGTTTGATTTTGAACAACAAGTACGAGTCGAGCTCGAGCCGACTCGTTTAATATTCGAGATCGACTCGACTATTTACCTACAAGCTCGGTATGACTCGAAAAACTTGAACTAAAATTAAATTTTTAAATATTTATGAAGAAACAATATTTATTTTAAATGTTAAGTTTTAATATTAAGTAAATAAAAGAAAATGTATTATTTATTATTTTGCTCGAAAAACTCGACAACCCACCAATCAAATTTTATATCAGCTCGAACTCGACTCGAATATTAAACGAGTCGGTTCAACCTCTACTCGAAAATCAAAATCAAACTCAAGTAAGAGCTAATCAAACTCAAGTCGAGCTTTTGACCGAGCTCGTTTGCAACTCGAGATAAAACTAGGGTAAATGAGCTCAGACTGAACAGTCAAATTGATGGACTCATAAAGTGTAGAAGATGTGAAATTGCTTGAATATAGAATGAATATAAAGGATACCTCATCTCCCATTTCTCTAAGGTATTTAATGAAATTCTGGAACCGATTTTTGTATCCCGAGATATAGCTGAAAAACCAAGAGAAATCAGACGAGGTTAATCAATCAATCAATCAATCAGGAATCAGAATAATGGGTGTACTTGTAAATGAAGAAAACATGAGCATAGAATTAGAAAGCCAAAAGATTGAAACCGAGATCCATTAATGGAGTAGTTATAAACAACTGGGTAGAATCCAGAACATCAAATCGAGTAAAAAAAACTCACGCAAAGGGAGAAGGCTCAACGAAGAGAGCTATTCTACGAGGCCCAGAAGAGAATTCTGATTCGCGCAAGAGAGGATTCTCCCTATCATGGTCTCTGAAAATGGTAATGGTCATCTTGAACGGAGGTAGTGGTTCCAGTCAAGCTCAGCTCAGGTCCTGTTGGGCTACTGAAACAAGTGTTGTAAAAGGTGTAGAGGAAGTATGAAGCATATTTATAGAAAGAGAAGATTAGTTGTGAGATCTGAACTGGAATGGAATCGAGAGAATGGTAGCTTGAAGGATATTCTTTAATGGAATGGAATAACGGGATGAAGAAAGAGAGTATATGCCATGAATGAATGAATGATAACAGCCGTAGTAACTGTGTAGGCCAGACTTCTGTCTTTCTCTCTCTCTCTCAATTCTAATTATTAATTTTATTCTAAACATGATTCTTTAATAATATTTTCTTTTTATAGATTATCTCAAGCAAACTTGATTGTTTTTTTTTATAAATTAATTATTTTTCTGAATAAAAGGAAACTTGTTTGAGAAAAACAATATATATATAGATAGAGGTGTTGTTTGATATGGGTTTTAGAAATATTATCTCTATCTTATTACTATTATTTTATCGTTAAATCACTTATTTTATTAATTAAAATATTAAAATATTATTTTTTAAAATTTAAATTAAAAATATAAAATAAATAGTCTAATAAATAAATCAACTACCAGTGGTTCAGATATTATGAGTTATTTAAATAATTTTGATTTATTTTTTGAAAAAAAATTGAGTGGTGGTGGTTAAATATGATTAGTTTGAGGAGATGAGGTTTTGGTTTTATTTGAATTTTATTCAAAAATCTATGTTTGATGAAATTAAAAAAAAATAGCTTTTAAATTATTATGACCAAAATTTATCTTGCATTAATATAAAATATTTAAGTAGAAGGTAATTTGATATTTAAATTGATAAAATAATTAATTAAATATGTGATATGATTGTTGAGTTTTGAAATAAAAACATAATTTTATCACGATAACCATAGATAAACAAGCCCTTAAACACTAAAATAAATCTTCCCATTTATAAAAAATTCAAAAAATTTTAGAGTTATTAAAATAATTTTATAAAATTATGGACTCATAAAATAAATAATTATTTTAAAATAACATTGTATTCGTTAAATTCTAAAACAAATAATTAATTTGAAAATATTTTACCTTTTAATCTTATTCTAAATAAAGAAAGGACAGTGCCCATTTATTCCAAATAATTAAAATTAAGAAAAAAATAAAATAAATAATTATTTTGGAAAAATAATATATTCATAAAATCCAAAATAATTAAAATTTAGGATAAAAATAAATAATTATTTTAAATAAATATTACCTTCATACAAATTTAAAATAATAAAAATATGACCCCAAAATAAAAAATAATAATTAAACAAATTAATAATATAAACTAAAACAAATTTATGTCTATTAATTAATTAATTATTATTATTATTTTTTTGTATTTTGGAGATAATAATAAAAATAAAAGAAAATGTCAAACAGTACCAAAGCTGTTTGGTACAAATCAAACATGACATAGGCCACGCAAATACCATGCAAAACATGTGATGACTCATACAAAATTTAAAATAAAATAAATATTCTAATAAATAAATCAACTATCAGTGGTTCAGATATTATGAGTTATTTAAATAATTTTGATTTATTTTAAAAAAAAAATTGAGTGGTGGTGGTTAAATATGACTAGTTTGAGGAGATGAGGTTTTGGTTTTATTTGGATTTTCTTCAAAAATCTATGTTTGATGAAATTTAAAAAAAAAAACAGCTTTTAAATTATTATGACCAAAATTTAACTTGCATTAATATAAAATAAAATATTTAAGTAGAATGTAATTTGATATTTAAATTGATAAAATGATTAATTAGATATGTGATATGATTGTTGAATTTTGAAATAAAAACTTAATTTTATCACGATAACCATAGATCAAACAAGCTCTTAGACACTAAAATAAAAATCTTCCCATTTATAAAAAATTCAAAAAATTTCAGAGTTATTAAAATAATTTTATAAAATTATGGACTCATAAAATAAATAATTATTTTAAAATAACATTGTTTTCGTTAAATTCTAAAACAAATAATTATTTTGAAAATATTTTACCTTCTTATCTTATTCTAAATAAAGAAAGGATAATGCCCATTTATTCTAAAATAATTAAAATTAAGATAAAAAATAAAATAAATAATTATTTTGGAAAAATAATATATTCATAAAATTCAAAATAATTAAAATTTAGGACAAAAATAAATAATTATTTTAAATAAATATTATCTTCATAAAAATTTAAAATAATTAAAATGACCCCAAAATAAAAAATAATAATTAAACAAATTAATAATATAAACTAAAACAAATTTATGTCTATTAATTAATTAATTATTATTTTTTTTGTATTTTGGAGATAATATTAAAAATAAAAGAAAATGTCAAACAGTACCAAAGCTGTTTGGTACAAATCAAACATGACATAGGCCACGCAAATACCATGCAAAACATGTGATGACTCATACAAAATCATAAGACTAACTATTTAAAATAAAATAAATATTTCTTTAGTAAAATCTATCATTTCAATTCTCATTTTCTTTTATGAGATTCGAGATAAATATAAATTATCAGATTTAGACTATCGAAATAACTTCTAAAAATAAATACTATTTAAAAAAGGAAATTTAAAACAAGATTAGCCCATTTCATAATAAAAGCTTTAAAAGACAAATAAAATCTTTTAAACTAAACAAATCATGCCTTAAGGGAAATTCGATGAAATGACCCTAATAATGCACTCTTTTTTGAAGAATGACTAGCGCCTCATAAACATTACAAAAATGACCCTTCATACGAAAATACACATTCGTGTCATGCGAAGCATGTCTCGTGTGACGCGACTTGATGGCATGTGAATAGTCTAGAATACCTTTAATATTTATTATAATTTCCCCTTTTTTTCATTTTTTTTTCCGTTCTCTCTCTTCGGGTCTTCTCCTGATTCTCTCTAAACTCTCAAACCTTAAACGACGAACGAAGAATGAAAGGTTAAATCACGAGCTTTACTTGCTATCAAAAGAAAGAAAATATCATGATATTTCCATCGGTAGCTCATTCATCCCAAATAGTTGAGTAAAACTTGAGTTATAAATTTTTAAAGTGTTGCCTATTGTCATTTAGCTCCTAAAGCTCAACCAGTTCGAACCGTGACTTTATCGAGATCCCTTGATAGGCTCAGCCCACGTTGTGGGCTGAGCCCAGACTCGTTGGAAAGATGTGACTCTTGGCTACAACTTTCATGTGCCTCACTTTGGACGAGGTGACCCGTAACCCGATAAATTTTTAATTGAACATTGATGTCCCCAAATTGACTACCTCAGCTTACCTAGCGTGGGATGTAGGTCGATCCATGAGTTTTTCTTGTTGTCAAATAAAAGCTGACATCCAATCATTTCCAACGATAACTCATTCATCTTGAATGGTTGAGTAGGACTCGAGTTATGAATTTTAAATAAAGCCTATCACGATTAACTCCTGAAGCTCGACCACTGCACATAGGTTCACTAGTGTCGATATGAAAATCCCTTTAGAGTTCGAATTTTGACATGTGGCCGGTTGTATTTGATCGAGATATGTCTAAATTAAACTTGAGAACTTGAATCACCTTGTGGAGTATACCAACTCGAGTTATGATTTTTGATTGAAGATATGTAATGATTGATCTTCATTTGAGCACATTCCCTTATTTTTAAATGTTGTGAGTTCAAAACCCTTAATCCAAATCGGGTTGAGTTGTTTTGTAAATGACCATCTTAGCTTTCCAAGACCTATTGAATCACTCGAAATGATTAACAAACGAGGTCTAGGAATTTTTTTAAGTTGAGGGACCAATGGCCTACTTCATGATGTTCCTTACTAAATGAAGAACACAGCCAACCTCCGATGAAGATTTCGGAGCTCCCTCGGTGAAGATGGTTGCTGAAGCATTCTTACGCGCGTTTGACAAAATTAGGCGTGTTGACTCTAAGATGAATCGCGTTGACCAAGTCCTACCACGCTCGGGTTGACTCTAATGGTTGACCGTCGCTGCTCCCGACGAGTGGGCGTCACGCCACGGCGTCGGTCTCCATGCGTCACCATTCATAGTGGTTTTCCGTTGGTCCTTTGGAAAAAACATATTTTCTTCTCTTGGACTCTATTGTGTTTTTCTGAAAAACATACAAAATAATAATATGCTCAAACTTCACGATTTTTCGAGCCGGTCCTCATGGAGGTGTTTGTTTGCCAAAATTTTGAGTATTTTAAAAAAATTGCGTTTGAATTCAAAGAATAGACTCGGGTTGACCTTTTTCTCAAAATGCAAAAAGCAATATTGTATTCGAACTTCACCATTTTTTGAAACGATCCTCATGAAGGTGTAGTTTACCCAAATTTTGAGTTATTTTTGAAAAGTGATGTTTGAATCAACTAGAAATAAGCTAAAAAGGAGTTCGTTTGCGAATTAATTATTCATTTTAAATATTTTAGTCTAGTTTTTTTTGTGTATGAACATAATACTAGACTAAATATATTTATTTTAATTATTTGAGTGTAATAATAGGGTGTCTAGTTAAACGTATCTTATGTTATTTACGTCATACTCCACACAAGCAACAATCTTCTTTTCTATATTCTAACATGGTATCAGAGCCTCTTGAGTCAATCAAGTGATAGTCTTTCGCTGCCTCCATCAATGGTTACTTTAGCTATTGATGGAGGGCTCTAATAATTCTTTACTAATTATTATTACTATCTCTTAATAATATTTTCTTCTTTCAAATAATTATGCTGATGTTCTTACTTTTTTCGAAAATCATATTCTCTGAGTTTGTTTTTACTTGTTGCTTTATCCCAGTAGTTAATGCCATATTTTTTTGGTGTTAATCTAATCATATGTGCTCCTTTACTGGTTATTTAGTCAACACACTGCAATTTTCTCGTTAGAATGAGTTTTACTGGTATTGTTTCACCCCCAACATTCTATTCCCATGAGATTCTACATACATTTTCGTTGGTTTTCTTTAATGCAACACACTGTCATCCCGTCGTTGGATGGATTTCGAGACTCGCGAATAACTTCGGAGTTCATTTGGTTGTTGTTTCACCCCAGCATTCTATTCCCATGAGATTCTACTTTTTTGTTGGTTTATCCGTCAACACACTGTCATCCTTTAACTGGATGGAGCTCACGAGTTTTTGAAGTTTGAAGAATACAACATCAACATTTAATCATCTCGTCTTCAACCTCAAGCTGTTCAAGCATTTTCCATCTTGAGTTTGATGAGGGATGTTAGAATATAAGATAAAATATATGTAAGATATTATCACAATATTATATAAATTGTGATAATATCATTAGTATATTATATTATATTATATTATTAGTTTCCTTATAAGCTCAATATAATGTCTATATAATAGACATAACTTATGTAATTCAATATACCATTCTAATACAATCTTTCTCTTTTATTCTAACACGTCCATCTCCCTCAAATACTCTAACAACCTAGTCTGACACTAACTGGATAGGCTGTTCTGATATGAGATATTTTGTTTTTCGGTACTAACCTAATCTCTTAGAATTTTAAAATTTGCTCTAGCACAAAATTTGAGTACCTTGTCATTGTCCATGTCACTACTCATCTATGTTGACTTGAGTTCTTATTTAAAGAAATCAATATTTCATTATTCGGATCTTCACTACTATGCGAGATAATATTGAAGTTTCTTTTCTTACTACTAATCTAATATTTCATTCTCGTACAAAAACATATTGAAGCTTCATGAACAAGTTGCTCGAAATGCTCTTTTTATTCGTTATATATCCATCGAAGATGAGATTGTTGATTTTTTTTAATTAATGACAACTAGAATGACATCTCACAGCCATGTCAAAGCGTTTCCAGTTGAAATCGAACTAATGACGTTTATGTATTTTAAGCCGACTCTTACAACTAGACTATTTTGTTGAGATTGTAAATACTATCCTTAGAATGATTATTTTCTTCACATTTTCTCTACAACCTCACAATTTGTGCTGAAGAGGAATAGTAAGGAAAATGAGTCAACTCAAGTTAATTAACTGAGTTGATTCATACCAATTTAGCCAGAATATTAACAATATTTAGTTCTGTTTCAATAATTAGTTATTAGTTTTTTTTATTTAATTATTTTATATTCTTAGATAAAAAAAACTTTACTTTACTTATAAATAACCATAAGAATATATGTATTACTCATTCAATAAAAAAAAATAAAAAAAAGTTTTTAACTTATTATTTGATCAAAAATATATAAACTTAAAACTGTGGTAATTCTGAGATATGAATTTTTTTTGGTAATTTTTTTTATAAAGTGTATTAATATATAATAATAATAATATTAATATTAATAAAATATATTTATTTATTTAAGTATAAAATATTGTATTAGTTTAGTTAATGAATTGAGTGATATAATTAATAAGAGGGAATGGAATATTATTTAATTATTATTAAATAAATTAAGAAAAACAACCGAATAAAACTTTTAAAAATCCAAATATTCTATTTTATATAACATTATTCTTCAGACAAAATTGGATAAAAAAAATTGAGATCAAATCAGCTCTTAAGTTAAATTAGTGCACTATTTGTATACATAATTTAAGAGTAATGATAGGGGCAGTGGATTTGGGTACGCAAAAGTCGGCGAATAATATTGGATATTCAGATTAATCATAGAATTAGTAAAGGTTTAGAGTTTAGGATTTAAGATTTAAAGTTTAAAATTTAAGGTTTTAAGATTTTAGGATTTAGAGTTTAGAGTTTGAGTATATAGTTGGAAGAAAGAAAAAAAAAATTAATTAATAAATATTTAATCTGACATCTTATTTTTAATTAATTTTTCAAATATCCAAAAATAGTTTTAGGAGGGTGAGAGAAATTAATTAATTAATGATGAAAGTGAGATAAATTAATTAACAATAAAAAGGAAAAATATTTTGTCATTAAACCGAATATCCAATATTCGCGAGCCCCAAATTCGCGTCCCTTATCATCACTCATAATTTAATATCAAAATAAATTAATGATATATTTTTTAATTTAGAAAGTTTGCCTAACTTATAATTTATATATCCTTTAACTTAAATATGAATCTTTAATATTTGAGTTATATGAGTAATAGTATTTTAATTAATAATTTGATAAATAAGAAATTTCATTCGAATAACTCTTAATCAAACAAGAGCTTAATACACTATTTTTATTTTTTCAATTATTGGAAGTTATGTAATTGATGATTACACGCATAATTACTTGTACTCAAAGTCAAGACAAAATCCACATAAGTTTTTATAATTTTTGTGCTAACTACAATTGTGGAGTTTTTATTTAAAAAGAAAATAGTTTCATGTATAATATTTTAATTCACAGCTTTGAATCACCATAGTTTTGTAATCAAAACTAGGTCTATATTTTTCAATTTATAATCTCAAGATTTTCGACTTAGATGGCAAAGTCCAAAAACTAAAAAATAATGATAAATAATCCGTTTATAATATTATATTTATATTATAAACAATTTAATTAAAATAAATTTTAGAATTATAAAACTATTATTTACACTTATGGCAAAATTAGTGTGACACTGAAATTCCTTTAACCCTTGGTTGCGGAAAATTGTGGAAGTAAAATAAGACAAGAAGTCTATTAACACATTAAAAATGTAAAACTATAATTAAAAAAAATATCAAAAAAAGAAAAAAGAAAAAATGTATATTTATTTTTGTGGTAAAAAAAGGAAAACTTAATTGATGAATATCTTTGCGTATTAGTACTCTTCAATTTCGTGGATTACAAGATTAATATAGAAAAATATAAGATATAAAACAAAATAAATTATTTGGTATAAACAAATTAATTAATTTGTTATAAAAGGGTAGGTTTAAATTTATTTATTTTTAAAATAAAAATAATGTTATTAAATTTTGGTTTGAAATATAATTGAATTTGTTTTTAATTAATATATTAAATTTTTACTATGTCCATAATCCATTTTAGAATTAATTTATTATTTTACATAATACTTTATTAGAATTACAAACATAAAGTCTGTTTTTACGGATTAGACGTGTTGATATGTTTATAACTTATTTTAATAATTAATTAACTTTTTAAGTTGCTTCAACCATTTTACCGAACATTTAGTTTAAAATATGTTATTAAGTTTTTAATATAACCAAACAAACAAAATACTGACATTTTATAAAAAATATTAAATTGAATTCGCTATTTTATTAGATGAGACTCAAATTTTAAATTATATATATGAATCTTAAATAATAATAAATTAGTCATTTAGGCTTTTAGGCTTTTCTCTGGTGGCATAAACTACTTATTAGTTTATTTGATGTGACTTTTATTTTTTATTTTAGTTTAGTTGACATTTTTAATAAAGATTATGTTTTTTTATAATATATATTTTCCATATACATTATTTGTGGATTAAAGAATCATGAAATGGTCTAATTCGTGTGCAACTCCATTGATATACTTATATATGTCTATGTATTATGCTGGAGAATAAATTATTTTCATACACTAGTTTCTTTTATTTTTTTAGAAAATGAAATCCTTTCAAATATTTATGAAAAAAATAAGGATCTCATAATCAAATATGCATTAAACAACAAAACAGTTAATACCCATTCAAGCAAAAACAATAATAATATCTCATATTAGCTTTTTTTTCTCTGCCTCTCATTTTTTCTTATCTGCAACTTGTCTAAATTAGGGGTGAGCTCTCTTGTTGATCGTTTTATCGAATTGAACTTACTAGAAAAAAAAGTTTTGAACTCAATGGACTGAGGTTAAAATAAATTAAGAATCAATCGGAATTGGGTTGGAACTGGAGAACGAGTATCCTATCTGTCGGGTAGTGAAGTACTCATCTTCGAACCTGATTATAATTTTATTACCTGACCCCGATGGGTATCTCTCTTCATATCCCAACTCCATCCCCGATTTGTCGAGTACCTCATTACCCGATTAAATTTTTATAAGATTATATAATTTGAAGAATAAGAAACACAACTTTATTAAATAATAAATAATTTTAAAATTAAAAAATCAAAAAATTAAAAAACAAATGAAAACATTACTTACCTTACCTACATATTTATGTTGTAAATGTTAATACAGACAACAACTTTATTATAGAGGTGAAAAACATGTTAGAATGAAGTTTGAAAAAAAATAAATTAAAAAATGACGAATATGAAGATTGAGAAAAATAACATTTTGTTATTTAAAGTTATTCAAAGAAAAGTTTAAAATGAAGAATTAAAAAGTAATAAAGAGAGCAATAACTCTTTTTTTGAAAATATTAAAAAATAAAGTTGGAGTGAAGTTTGGATAAGAACAAAATAAATGATGTATTTTTTTAAAAAAAAATAGGACAACGGATTAAGTATATAGCCCGCAAACACACTTAACTAGACGCAGAATTTTTCCGTCTGACGGACTTGAACCTAGTACCTTATGGTGAGAATATTCACATCTTGTTGCCACTAGACTAGAACAAAATAATGATGTATTTAAGATAATGTTTGTCAAGATAAAGCATATGAAATGTTACATTAATTCTTAATAAAAAAAACATTTTATTTTTATTATTAATATAAACTGGTATCGGGTTTGGGTTTCGCACGCTCTCTATCCCCGATCCCGAATCCGATCAGTATTTTTTTTCTCCCCATGTCTGATCCCGACCCTAATTTAAAATACTCGAACTTAAGCATCGAATACCCACAAGTATGATATACGAGTACCCATTGCCCTCCTTAGTTGAAACTAATCTAAACCGTTACTCACCTGATTGACGTCGTTTTGATAATAAATCTAAATTCATAAAAAATTAAAGAATTTAGTCTCTTCCAAAGTTTGACTCTTCGTAATAATATTAAATATTAGAGAAATGATTGGAAAGGGAAATTTGAGTGAGAGAATGATGTGGCAATCTGATTGCCTTAAAAAAAATAATTTATCTATCTTCTCTCTTTTCTCACACATTTTACTTTTTTCAACCAGTGAGAAGATGTCACATTATTCTCTCATTTCTTCTGTCAAATTCTCTCCCCTATCTAATAGAAGAAATAAGGCTCTACAATTTTTGTTTAAAATTTGGTTTCTAACTTTTTATATTTAATATTTATATAAAAGTTTATTAATTTTATAATAACAATAAGTAACACTTTCGAAAATCGAAAGATAATAGTTAGTTTATGTTTCAGTCGTAAATAACAATAAATATGAGAATGAGACTAAGACTAAGAATAAGTTCTAACTCTTAAGTAGATTTTATTTTTGTTAAAACTTTATTGTCTAAAACTCTTATTTTAATGTTAAAGTTTTTCTATTAAATATATTTTTGAAGGTTATGATGTAGAGATTTATCTATTTGAATTCTTTAAAAAAAAATTAAGTCCTAGTTAAACGATATTACAAGTTACAACCACTCAAATAAATGACAGCCTCTTTTGTTCTATAATTTTGTTTTAAAAATAAACAAAATATTGTTGAAAGACTCAACATAACTTATGTCAACCAAATCATAATTAATAAGCTTATCTTTTATTAAAAAAATGTGAATCTTCTACAAAGATTGAGTGTTTAATTTGAAGGATGTCCAAATTTAACTATATCCACAATAAATACTATATATGAACATTGAGTAGAAGACTTAACAAAAAAATTGCAATCTATAACACAAAAAGGGTAAAATATAAAAAACAAAAATAAATAAAACTAATAAAGGAAGAGTCTATGTTTAAGGTTTAGAAATGGGGACAAAAGTTTAACTTTAAACTTGCAAAAGCAAAGAGCAAAACAAAAATAACCTCTAACAAGCAAAGAGCAAAACAAAAAATAGAATCTGCAAATTCTTCCTCTTTTTAGATAATCAAACTACAAAGCAAACAACTTTTATATTATAAAACAAGACTCAAATCCAACATTTTATCAAGTAGATAATGTTTGGAAAGAAGAGATGGATTTGATCATATTTCTTATTACTTGGTCATTTGTAATACTATTAACATATGAATTCAAGCTACAATCATACTTGCCGTATTTCTATCATAAATTGACCAATAACACAATAAACAAGTTTTCACCTAACTAATAGTAAAACTAAAAAAATAGAATAGGCACCTTTTGCAGATAATCAAAACCATAGAGCAAACCAGGCTTCATTATAAAAATAGATTATGCAATTTATTCCTCTTTTACATTGAAATTCTAGAAATTTGAAACAAATGGACACAACAAGTAAATTCAGAAGTGGATTTATATTTAGGGCTGGGGTGGTTTGTCCACCCATTTTTTTTTACGTAGAAATATTGCATGAAATCCTTAGTAATGCTGTCAAAATCGAAAATTTACGTAAAATCGTTTGGTTAGTCGTAAATTTGTAAAATTTAGAGTTTAACTGAGATGGTAAGAGATAAATTTAAAAAAAAAATAGTAGTTATATATTATTATTTTTTATATATAATTAAGTATTTTATACCTAATTAATTTAATTTTTTTATATATTTAAATATAAAATTAATTAAAAATTAATTATAAATAAATAATACTATAAAAAAAATTATATTTATAAGAATAAATAATAATTTTTTTAATTTATAAATATTGTTTTTGTAATGTAAAATAGTATAAAATCGTAGAATCAAATTTTTTTTATAAATTCGTAAATTTTTATTATCGTAAATTTAAATCGTAAAAGTTTACCTATTTAAGAATTTAGTTAAAATCAAACTCGTTAATCTTTTCTAAAATCTTAAAATCTTAAGAATTTAATAGTCAACTTAATATTTTAAAAGTCTCGATCATTTTTTATTCTTTCAACAAATAGTTAAGCTAAAACAAACTTAAAAAATTTCAATTGTAAGAACTAAATCTTAGAAAAATGTATCCTTCATTGTCAAAGTTCCGAGAAGGAGGCTGGAGAGTCGAGAGCTTGAAGTGTCAAATTCGCGAGAGGTAGTCGTTAATTTTTTTTTATAGTTGAAACTTTATTTCAGCTTTACCGAATCGGTTATTTTTTTTTATAGTTAGAAACCTTATTTCAACTTTAAATAATTAAAGTTTTTAATTTCAACCATTAAACTATAATTAATAATTTATTTTTTAAAATAACTAAAAATATATTAATAATTTATTTTTTAAAATAAACTTTAGGTATAAGGCTATTATTTATAAAAATAATAACTTCACCGTGACACCTAATTTTTTTATTTTTTTTAATTAAGGAGAACTCACTTGTCCTGTCTGTCTGTAACAAAAAAAAAAAAACATTACTTTATTTTATAAAAACTGAAGATAAGAAAGTAAATGATTAAACAAACCATCACAAATGAAAAAAAAATAATGCCACTAAGTTCAACCTACTGAAAAATAGCCTAGGTCTATTTTGCATAATACCACTAAATGCAAAAATGAATGGTCCGCATAAAACAGAAAATTATGTTAGAACGTTGAATAATGAATTTAAGTGCGGAATGAATTATGTAATGGTAAACTAAATGTTGAATTGACCCAATGAAAATATCTAAATTTGAAGTAATTGTTATGTAAGTTCATTTCATAAAAAATGGAAGTAACATAAGTATATACTTAAAAACTGTTTTACCCTTGTATTAACTCAAGTTAATTAATCTTTTGGACATAACTTTTTAGTTTGACTTGAGCTGAATCTAAATAAGTTCAAGATTTTAACAATTATTAAATAAACAGTTTTCTCATCCAGAGGAGCTGCGGCATCCCTTTTAATTTCTGTCACCTCCATGGTTGACTTGCTCTTGGTTTTTATCATTTCCATCTTTATTATCCCTTTTCATCTCATCTTTTGCTTTCTCCTTTTCTTTTGGCATGTTCTTCTTATCAACCTGCTGTCCTTTATTAGCAACCAAATTGTTAGTCTTGGAAGCAGATGCACTTTTTTTTATCTGCAAGCTTCTCATTAGTCCTTTCTTGCTTCTCAAGGGTGTGTAAATCAGGTGAACTTTTGGTTGTCTTCTGAATAAAAGCGAGATATAAACAATTAATTTAAGGAATATCATAGAATGCTTGAGTATGATAAAATGGTGAATTAGAAGAGACTATTAAAGAGTAGAGGGCACAGAAAATCAAATATATAACCAAAAAAAGCTCTCAAGACATTGATATACTACTTAGTAGAATCATGGAAAATGTATGGTTCATTTACATTGCATCTAGGTGCATAAGAATGTTACTTCAGGATATCCATAGGTTTCCCCCAACTTCACAAATGAGATGCCTTCAATTCTAAAGATAGTACTAAACATACCTGTTGAGCACTACTCAGTGATGCAGAACCATACAAAGCACCATAATGAGCTCGTGAAGAGGAATGGCCCCTATACCCACCAACATCTGATTCCAGTTGACCCCCAAGCATTGATAAATGTCGAGAAGCCAATGGTAGTTGAGAACCTCCATCATTTCCTCCAACTGAGTTGCTATATGTATGGCCCAACTGCAAAAGAGAGGAACAATTTGAAAATGAACATGAACATAATTTGGGATCCAGAAGAAGGGAAGTATGACAACAAGTACCATGCTTCTTTTACTGAAAGCAAAGCATATTTAGATTGATCAAACAAAAGGGACTTATCCAAACACAATACAATATCATGGGAATCAATTTATCAGATAAGATCATAATATTCATTGACTCCCAGGACAAACTATATGCGCATACATCTCACTTCTTTGTCTGTAGATTTATTATGCACTCCTCAAATAAAATAGCAGAAAAATTGAAACTCTCAGCCACCAAGATTCTTTCATTCTACTCAAATTTCGCGTCCATGGAGTCATGCATCAATAGTACCACATGTCGGATTCTCTCCAGGCTCCCTAAAAAAACTCAGGAGTCTAATAAAACAGAAGATACTATTCATTGAAAATTTTCAAATAATCCAAGAACCATACAAAAAAAAGATACTGTGATGAGAAATTTCTTGACTATGCTTTTATCAGTCTCTACCCTAATATTTTATCATAAATTCCAAGATACAAGTAATATAGCAACAATTCTTCCGAATCCAAGGACCATACAAAAAAGGATGAAGATTCATGTCACACACCTCAACAAAAAAAAAACAAGTCTGACAAGAAGATGTTCGTGGTACTGGACTGTATAAATATACCATGGATGATTATGAGAATTCCAAGAACTTACATTTTGACTACCGTATGATGATTGTGAAGCGTATGGCTGTTGCTGGCCATAAGCATTCAGTTCAGATCTTCTGCTACCGATTGCCGTGTTCCCCTGTGGCAGACCAATCAGATTGCAGCATTATTAATTTAATAATAAATCAATCTGGGCAGGAGACGGAGGGAGGGAGAATCCGGAATCCGGGTTTAGGCCCGGGTTCACACCAGACGCCGTTAACGGAAGCGCCTGTTAACGCCAGGAAATAATATAATATTCATATGATAAACAGATAAGATATCTTCGCTCCGGGACCGTGTCAGAGGGTAGGGTGAGATACGATGGGAGCGAAGATCTACACGCCCGTTGCACTGACCCTCATGTAAACCCCGCATACCCACCCATGAGAAGACCGCCTGCCGTTCATTAAAATACACTTACACGTCTATGTAAAGACCAAATTGACATGGATTTTATATTTACGTTTATTAAATATTAATTTAATTTCTTAAAAAACACATGCAGCGATATAATATTCGCTTCAATTATTTCATTCATTTATTTTCTAGGAATTTTTATTTAACTTTTGTATTTAATTTTTTTTGCCTCGAGACTCTCTGGAGCGAAGATATATTTGTTTCAATTAATTTTAATTAAAACCTCATGTAAACCCCCCAACCCACCCATGAGAAGACCGCCTGCCTGCCATTGAAAGACAATTACCCGTTTATGTGAAGACCAAAATGACATGGATTTTATATTTCCATTTATTAAATATTAATTCAATTAATTGAAGATGACATGCAGCAACCGAACAAATCTTCGCCTCAATTACTTGGCTATTTTTTTCCCTTTTTTTTCATTTTTTTTGGCTGGAGACCCTCATGAGCGAAGATATATTTGCTTAAATTAATTCTAATAAAACCTCATGTAAAACCCCCCTACCCACCCATGAGAAGACCGCTTGCCTACCATGTAAAGACACTTACCCATCTATGTAAAGACCAAAATGACATGGATTTTATATTTCCGTTTATTAAATATTAATTCAATTAATTGAAGATGACATGCAGCAACCGAACAATTCTTCGCCTCAATTACCGGCTAGATTTTTTTTTATATTTTTTTTTTCCGTTTATTAATAAATGTTAATTTAATTAATTTAAAATGACAATCAGTAAACGACCAAATATTCGCTTTAATTTTGTTTTTCGAGTAGACGATTGAAAGCGAAGATTTCTTCTTTTCAAATATTTTTAGCCTGACGTTCATGTAAAACCACCTCCCCTCCCATGAGAAGCCAACTTGCCTGTCATGTAAATTCACTTACCCGTGCATTTACATTCCGCGAATAAATCTTCGCTTCTATGAATAGTTTTTATTTTTCATTTATTTTTATTATTTTTTTATGAATTTACGATATCGAACGAATATTTATTCGCTTCCATGACTAGTTGATATAATTTCAATTTCCCGCTACAAGCCGACTCTCCCTCAATTTCATTTTCATAAGCAACTGTTCATATTCTTCTCTCTCTATCTCCCGACGATAATCCAAACACTGAACGTCGAAACCCTAGATATTTCGTTTATACTACAAGGATTTCTTCTGAACATGTCGGGTAACCAAGGCAACAACATGGAAGTGGATCATCCCATCGACTCCCGAGAGGTCGTCTTGCAAGTTTGTAGGAGCATAAACGAAAACGAAACTGCACCCACTCCGGCATCCAACGTCAATCCCAGCACTAAACCAGAGAGGTATGTTAATCTTATTGTGTTTATACTAATTTTACACATGTTTATTCAATTTATTTCGTATAATACCGATTTATGCTATCCCACCAAAATTAATGACTTCGAGGACCTATGAAAGGAAGAGGAAGAGAAATCCGAAGACGAATACTAAGTCGTCATCGACTGCTGAATCAGTTTCCACCGTTGCTGTCGAAGCTACTGATGTTGCTGCAGGTACTGATGAGATTTTACCACCACCTTTTCCCCCTAAAAAAAAACCAAATGTTATTCCTACCTCCACTCCAACAGTCGATGAAGAGTTACCAGAACCACCCCCAGAAACCACTAATATTTCTCCGTCTACTACCCCATTCGATGAAGAGTTTCCCCCATCTCCCCAAAAAACCAAAACCCGCAAGAAACGTAAACTGACATTTCTAGCCAGATCATCACCTCATGGCCTCGCTCAACTCATTCCTCAATTGAGCGTAGAACAGAGGGAAGCCGTGAAGGAAATCAGGTTTGGTTCTCTTCTTACAATGGGCGTCTCCAAGTGCCTGGCTCATTTTTCCAGACACGTAATCCAATGTTTTGACCCGGATAAGAGTTCTCTGGTATTGTCCAACGGTGATGAGATCCATATCGATGAAGATCTCGTACAGCTCGTGATGAACCTCCCTAGAGGGGCAATGAACGTAGTCGAGTCCGTTGGGTTGGACAAGACTAAGGACCCTGATTATTTTAATTTCTTGAGGGATTGGAAGACCAGATGGACCGGGGAAGACTCAAAAGCTCCCGAAACACTTTCTATGATCCCCAAGATATTAAGTAACACAAGTGCAGACAACGATTTCAAAATAGACTTCGTTGTCTTTGTTGTCTCTAGTTTTTTATGTCCTGTTCAAAATTCACGAGCCAGGTAAACATGTATTCAAACCTATTATATATCTAATTGTATTTTTGAATACTGACAAATGTATTTTTTTCATTTCAGGTTCAAAATTCTCAAATCCTTAATGGAGGTTGATAACATAAAGGAACTGAACTGGTGCCACTTTACACTACAACGATTGGTTGACAGTGTAAGAAGTTGGAAAGAAAAAGCAAGTAAAGATAAAAATCCATATTTCGATGGACCTATAACCCTTTTATCGGTAAGTATTGTTGCCTCTCTTATATATGATTTATAGATATGTAATATTTTCTAACATGTTTCCCACTCCTTTACTCCAGATTTGCTACCTAGATGGTGTTTTGTAGAAGGTGAACGTATCCCCTACGAAATAAAATTTCCAATTATCTCCTGTTGGGATGATGTTACCGTGTTAGAGTTTACTAACTTAGAAGTTCGTGCCGGTGGTTTTGGGCTGGGCAGGGCAAGGGCGCGCCTAGCAGTTAAACAACCCGAGAATCCAGTTGACTCGGTTGAACTAAAAGAAGACGATAATGAGGTATGTGGAAACTATAAATTGACTCCCATTGTTCTTTATTATCCTGTTTTCAAGATTAATGATCTCTGTTTTTCATAATGTACAGATGTTGACATCCAAAATCCTGCAAACTTTTAAAGATACAGCCCAACAGCTGAATTACCTATCAGGGGAGTTGGAGAAACGCAACATCGATCCGAAGCCCTTTTTTGAGGCCGGTTTCCTGAACCTCAGAGAGTCTGAAGGCTTCATGAAACACTTGAAGGTGGTGATCGATGGTCCGGTTCATGTAGGTGTGGAAGATCCTACAAGGGATGCACTTGGGGACACTTTACAGTGTGCGAGCTTGAAAGTCAATAGTCCCCGGGTTGATTACACATGTCAGACTGCAGTGGAGGACCATGCAGACAATCCACCAGCACAGGCTGAACTGAATGATTTTGAGGATGCAGTGATGTCAAATCAAGAAAATCCATCAGATCACGTTGAACAGAATGATCTCGATGTTGCCGTTCTGCCCAATGAAGCTCCGTCACCCCCTGTTCAACCGAAATCTGTTGAGGATGTACGTGAGGACATTGAAGATGAATCACTCCTTGTTGAACAGGAAGATGTAGAGGCTGTATTTCAGCACAGTGAAGCCAAGTCACCCCCTCCTCAGCAGGACGAACATGAGGATTCATTTCTGCCCAACAAAGATGACTCACCCAGTGTTGAACCAACTGATCATGAGGGTGAATGGAAGGAACCGGATGGGGCACACAAAGTGCAGACAACCACTGTTGAAGACGATGATCAGGTTGAAGGGAAGGAACAGGTTGATGAACCAAAATCTCCGCATGAAAATCCAAATGATCAGGGGGCAGTGAAGGAAAATGTTGAGGAACCCCAAGCTCAGTCTGTTGCACCAAGTGATCAGGGTGAAGGCAAGCAACAGGTTGATGAACCCAAATCTCAGCATTTTGAACCAAATGATCATGGTGCAGGGAAGGAAAATGTTGAGGAACCCCAAGCTTAGTCTGTTGCACCAACTGATCAGGGTGAAGGCAAGCAACAGGTTGAGGCTTCTAAGGCCGTTGAATCTTCTGAAGATGAAGATGAAGGTGATGGGGGGGGACGCATCAACATTAAAGAATATCCTAAGAGGAAGATCTCAAAAATTCCTGTGCACCTTCGATCCCCTTACATGCAACAGGTTGCGGATATGTTGGACCACAAAATAACCAACAAGGAACAGAGATTAGCCGATTTTGTGTTTGATGAAGACCTGCCTGGATTGTAAGTTAGTTCGCATTGTTTTAGAAATTTTAAAAATGAAATTAGTTAGTTATGGTCTTCTAAATGAATGTATTTTGCAGTGACGTTCTGTACGAAGGTGCACCTGGTAATATCACCCGTGAATTACTTCGTTCAATGAAAATGGGTCGCGAAATTTCGAGCGAAGTGATTGACGCTTGGTCCATAATTGTGCACTTCAAATGCCGTAGGTTGCCAAGGCATGAACCAAGAATAATTTGTTTCTCATCATGTTCACATGTAAGTGCATCTCTTTTTTTTGCTATGTATCCTTCAATGTTCATGACTTTGATGCTATGCCCTTATTTTGCAGGTTAATATGGAGCATGATGCCACCTTATTTTCCCAATCCATTGAAGAAGACATGAGAAACTACCAAGTCACAAAAGAAGACCTCATCTTCGCTGACGTGGTCTGTACATATCCCTCAATTCAAAGTAAAGAATATGCAATAAAGTAATAAATGTTTGTGTTCTTTTTGCAGATATTCCTACCCGTTGTCTTTTCCCGACATTTCTTCCTTGTTTGTGTGAATATTAAGGACTCCAAAATCGTTGTACTAGACAACTCCGGCCGTCCTCATGGAATGAAAATTATGGACAAGTATGTCACTTTGAGTAAACAACTCGATTGTTTTGTGAAATTCTTGTTAAGTCAAGGCATGGAAAGAATGGCTGCCAAGGTTAAAAAATACAGGATAACGGCCCCAAAGCTGGACTGGCAAGACAAAACAAACAAGACAGACTGTGGTGTATACTTAATGAGACATATGGAAACATATAGAGGAACGGCGAAGAATTGGTCTATTGACATCAACGAAAATAATGTAAGTGTTATACCATATTTTAGTAGATGACATTGAACAATTTTAGATGTTCTTATACTTTCTCTTGTTCTTTTGAAGGCCCAAGAAGCTTTGAGTACGTTGAGGATAAAATATTTATACAGAATTCTTATGTCTGAGCACAATGTCAATAGGTTCAAGTTAAAGACTGCAATTAGATCAAGATATTAGGGATTTGTATGTCTTATACTGAATTATACTTGTACAGTAATTCTTATGTTTACACAGGTCAATTCACATTTTTTTAATGTATGGATGTTTGATAGTGAATTATAAATTATAATGCAATTCAGATCTTAATGTATGGACTGCAATTCAGATGTTAATGTATGGAGTTATAATGTATTGATGTTTGATGTGTCTTCTTGTACCGATTTTTTTAAAATCATAAACGAGGCTATTTTCTTAACTGTGTGTTTTAATATTTTAATCGAAGATATATTGTCAACATCATGAAACTGAAAAACTTGCAACCGTAATATCTTCTTAACTGAAAATTTTGAAATTCATAAACGAAGATATCTTCTTATGTTCATTTTTGGTGCAATCCATATTTTGGAAATCCGAGACGAAGATATCTTCTTCACTATATGTTTTTAAATTCATAAACGAAGATATCCTCTTAACTGAAAATTTTGAAATTCATAAACGAAGATATCTTCTTATGTTCATTTTTGGTGCAATCCATATTTTTGAAAACCGAGACGAAGATATCTTCTTCACTATATGTTTTTAAATTCATAAACGAAGATATCCTCGCAACTATACATTTTCAAAATCCTAAACGAAGATATCTTCTTATGTTATTTTTTGGTGCAATCCATATTTTTAATATCCGAGACGAAGATATCTTCTTCACTATATGTTTGCCAATTCATAAACGAAGATATCCTCGCAACATGTAATGCCCCTACCTGTGGTATGTATTGATGTCAATTCAAGAATGAAAACTCATTTATTACTTCAACTACTGCTGTATCAAGATCATCACTCTCATACCCTCACTCTCACTCTCACTCTCACTCTCACTCTCACTCTCACATTACACTCTCACTCCTTCCCAAATCTCTATCTACCGTTGTCTTTCCTTCAGTCATTTAGTGTAAAACTCATAAGATGGATGTAGAGATGGACCCAGACATGCTGGTTTTATCGCAGCAACAACTGGAGCGATACTTAAGTCTGATCAACGATGACCCTGTCCCTTTTAGTGTCTATCATGTAGATGAGATTCTTCCTCTATTACGAATAAACGTTAACGACGGACTGATGGCCCACATGCAAAGCAGATGGAATACGGACTCTCGTTCTTTTGTTATTGGGGAAATGCACATATGCCCGACGATAGAGGACTTTGCTTCAATCCTTAGGTGTGGTAGTCTTGCACTCATGATCTTGCCTGTCCATCAAGATCCTCATATGGCCGTCCACATTTGTGACAACTTCTATGGATGTACAATGTTTGATGCCCTTTTGTTTACCCTCCAACATGGATTTCTGAATATGACAAACATAGACGAGTACATTTGGCGTGTCCAAGGAGCTGAGAGGACCATCAACCACACACAAAGCAAACTGATCATGCTTGTGGTTCTGGCTCATTTTTTTTTATGTCCGGCTGCAGGACGCCGGCCTTCGGAAAGGATCCTGCGGGTAGTTCCTGCACTGATGGGAAACGCCCCAAACCTGGCTAGCCTGGTACTTGCTGAGACATTACTTGGTCTTAACGAATTTGTTCCCGAGGAAAACAACTATTCTCGACGTGGATCACCTTTGGTTCTATACCTCTGGTTGTTAGACAAGTTGCATTGGTTGCCCCGTCCTTCAATTCCCTACACTTCCTTTGCCAATCTACAAGTGCAAAGGGTCAATGGACTCGTGCCTCCCAATTTTATTTCGGATATTCACCCAATTAGGTTCATTGTTCCGTGGTATCTATTTACTGAAATGATGTACGAGATGAGGGGTTCTCCATTCATCATTTTGTTGGGCCTTCAGGGAACTACCTCCTACTGCACAACTGTCATATACAGACAATTTGGCCTACGGAATCCCCTACCTTCAAATGGACACAATCCTCCGGAGGACTTCATGTTTACTCCTCACCATCTTTACTTAGAGTACGCATCAATAATTGAAAATTCTTTGACGGTTTTCATCCCCAACCGATGGATCAATGCTGTGAACGAAGCCATTCAGCTATACATTCCACCCGTCATCGAACATGAGGTCGTGTCGCTGACAGGACCGATAGACGAGTCATCCTCTCATGAATCAGACTAGAGCTTCATTTGTATTGTTGAACAGCTATATTGTTGGTTAATCTGTGCAGTACTTATGTAAACGGATTATGGAATGTTTTTGTGTATTCAACAATATTATGAAGTTATGTTTGATTATAGTCTGAAGTTATATTTTACATTATGTAGTTAGTTTATTCTGGAGTGATATAAATCGACTCATTGTCGTTATGTTTGATTCTTTGATTGCAATTTGGATGTCATGATCAATTCAAAGTATAATGTAAAACAACTGATCTGTTCATGTAAACCCCTTAGATTGATCCATCGATGTCATCTTCGCTTCCTTACACAGTATCTAATCAGTAAATGGAACGTACATTTCTTCGCATGTAAAACCCTTCAAAACGAAGATGATGTCGCCTCCAATCTTTGAAGTTACATATTATTGTTGACACTTTCTTGTCATACTCTAATGAATTTGAAAACGAAGAAGCATTCGCCTGTAAGTTTCTATATTAAACACAACATTGTTACGAAACGAAATACAATTCGCTTGATATTCATATTTGAGGTCGACCACATTGAACGAAAATGTATTGAAATTATATTTCATCATTGAAAAAAGAAGTGTGTTTTCGTATAAAACCATATAAATAAATCATTTCATATCTATGGATTACTGTATTAAGCCTGTCATGACATGTCAAATCGGAACAGTGTGCAGTATTGTTGTCACATCACAAAAATTAAAAAATATTATATTTTAATAAAGTTGCAAATTATGTTTTTTTTTCAATTTTTAAACACATGAATTCATCTAATTATAGTTGAAAAGAAGCGAACATATATTCGTGTTCAGTGAAAATTACCAATTATGAGCAACTAATATTAAGCGAATAAATCTACGCTTGAAAGAATTCTAAGTTGACGAACATGTGAAACACACAACCCTTACATGAGAATACCCTTTACACCTGATGTAAGTACACCAACGCTTGTATGTGAAGACCAAAATGATGAATGAATGTGGGAGGAAAATCACATTTAATGTTTATTTATAATCATTACACATCGAATCGGACCAAAACTTACATTTAATATATTTAACATTATATGAAATATTAAATTATTCATACATAACAAACATTACATCAGTGTAAACCCCTTATAATGATCCATCGATTGGTTGTTCGCTTCCTTCAAATTATGGCAATGATATGACTTATGGGCAACGTATACTTAGCCAGAAGAGTAGATATGATAATACTTTATTATTTCTAACAAATTCGTTATTTTATTAATGTTTAATGACATGTGCATGAAAATATAAATAACAAATAATTATTATAATTCGACGTACAAATGTTCATTACAACTTTCATAAACATTTCCCCGTTTCATAAACATTTGTACATTTTAACAATATTCATCTGCATCTCCAGCTTCAAGGCATCTCCATTGAAGCAACCACAGCGGATCTCTCACGCATAACTGGGGTCATACACCTGTTGAGTTATCTCTTGAGATGTTTTCCATCCCAGGGAATCTCCCAAAGCTGGCTCTTCCCACCAGCAGTGTACACGAATGATCATCATTTGATCGGTAGTTTCTACTTGAGTTACCAAGCATTCGTGGTAACTGAAGATGTTTTCCACCAGTTGATCTTCATTGTACAAGTTTTCCATCACAGAGAATCTCCCAAATGATACATCCCAACAAACTATATGAAAAAAACACACACTCTCAACAACAACGCTCAAGAGATATTTCATGCTGCCGACGAAGATTGTTCATGTAATCCCTACATTTATAGCAAACAGAAAATCTGTTTTCTTCATAAAATATTTAGATCTATTGATTCAGAAAAAGTAAATTTCCCGTGATGAAATATCAAATCGGAACAGTGTGTAGTCATTTTGTCACATCATTAAAAAGTAATTTCATTCACGAAAAAGTAATAACACTTAATAATATTAAATAAAAGAAATAATTCAATATTTTCATTCACATTATATTAGATAATAAATTATTTCAACATTAATAAAAATATTTTCATAAATAATTATAAAATTATATTCAATATAATAGTATTGCTATCTGAACAGGGAAGAGATCTGAGCTAAACTAACTCCATAAGCGAAGAAATCTTCGCCACAATTGTTTTCGACCTGTCCCCCGTGTACACCCCCCATACACAACAATGAGAAGCCCGCATGTCTGTCATGGAAAGACACTAAACCGTGTATGTGTAGACCAAAATTAAATGTATTTTAAATTTCCCTTTATTTAATATTATATGAAATTATTATAACTGACATTAAGCGAACAAATATTCGCTCAAATTATTGTTTTGTCACATCATGCAGAAATTATATGTCATCATTGAGAAAGAAGTGTGTTTTTGTATAAAACCCTATAAAGAAATCATTTCATATCTATGGATTCAGTAAAAGTATTGAGCCTGTCATGACATGTCAAATCGGAACAGTGTGCAGTATTGTTGTCACATCACAAAAAGTAAAAAATAGTATATTTTAATACAGTTGCAAATTAATTTTTTTTTCTATTTTTAAACACATGCATTCATCTAATTAATAATTATAGATGAAAAGAAGCGAACATATATCCGTGTTCAGTGAAAATTGCAAATGATGAGAAACTAATATGAAGCGAATAAATCTTCGCTTGAATGAATTCTAAGTTGACGTACATGTGAAACACACAACCCTTACATTAGAAGACTTTGTACACCTGATGTAAGTACACCAACGCTTCTATGTGAAGACCAAAATTATGAATGAATGTGGGTGGAAAACACACGCCGCGAATAAATCTTCGCTACAAACCATTTTTCAATTTCTATCCCCTGGATCACATTTCATTTTTATTTATAATTCATTACCGACATATTTTTGTACGGTACATCATATCTTAAAGTAATCATTATACATCGAATCGGACCAGTCTTCATTATTTTAGATAGGGAACATCTATCATAATTTATATATTGTTAATTAAAAAGTTTAGGTGATGTTTGATCTTATCTTGTTACACTTATTATCGAAACCAAAAATTTATATTAATAAATGTTGAATACTACGGTCATAAATAAAAAAATTACATTTACTATATTTAACATTATATGAAATATTAAATTATTCATACATAACAAACATTATATTTATTACATGAGTGTCAAAGTAAAATATATACATTGTCATTTATATTTAAAAAAAAAATTAATTAAATTTAATTGACAGCTCAATTAAAAAGGAAATTAGTACAATGAAGCGCCAAAAAATTTTCCACCTGTCAAGTCAACTGTCACAAAGTCTCAGGCTTTGTGACGACGGCCAGTCAATCGCTACCATCGAATCAAATGTCATTCCTTTAGATTGGATACGATCTGTTAGATTGGCAGATCGAAGATTTGTTCGCTTATTCAGCATTGAGAAGCAAATAGTTGTTCATTTTGTGGGAATTTTTTTTCAAATAATGTGAAACAAGAAAGACATGTACTAAGCGAAGATATATTCGTACATTGCGGAGTTCTGCACGAATACATCCTCGACTATTGTAGTATGTTACTTTTCATAATGCATAATTACCTTTCACACTACAAGAGCGAATATCGCTTCGACTCGTACGAAGTTCATGAGAAACTCCTTATTCATGTTTGTGAAAACCGATACGGCCTCATGAAAATACATTCGCACTAACAGTGCACTTTGCAAAGTAAAACTGTAAAACATCTGAAGCCCGAATCCGGCCGTAATACACCCAGGTTATTCTACCATCTGACCTAGCGCTGTCGTCTCCGGCATTTCGACTACGAATCCATTTCTCTTCCGGTTAGTATCTTCTGCTCCAGTGAAAATGGTAAGAAGTGTTTACGGTTGCATGCTTGTGTCTATTTCGTTTTCTTAGTTTAGGTCGTTCGAATCTAAATGTGACTTTAACATCTCAGAATCAGGATTCCGATATGCAAATAGTTCCATATACTGAATCCACGACTGAAGTGAACACACTAAGGTAATTACGCGAATGTTACAATTGTACAAATTTGACTATATTTGGATTAGGGAAGTAATCCAATTTGCTAATGATAATGTAGTGTTCAACAAAGGAAAAGAAAACCCGATGCATCAGGCACGCCCACGACACCACTGGATATTCTGGCCAACGCGGCGAATGAAGCACTTAGTGAGAACCAGGTTCAGAAGAAAAGAAGAAGGACTCGTGACCCTGATGTCGATTTCAAGAGCAGAACCTCTCCATCGGGCCTTCATCACCTGATTAACAGGTTATCTGAAGAACAGAAGCAGGCTGTGAGGGACATAGGATTTGGTTCCCTTCTGTCACTTGGCATATCAAAATGTCCACTTCAATTCTCACGGTGCATTGTGAGTCTATTCAATCCCAGAAGGAGGAGCATCGTCCTACACAGTGGAGAGGAGATGCAGATTGATGAAGAGGATGTTCAATGTGTATTGAACATACCCAGAGGTGAATTAGTAGTGGCAGAGTGTTTAGGAAATCACACAGACGACAAGGTGTACAAGGACCATCTCACGGCGTGGAGAAGGAGATGGGGATTCGAGAACAGTGGAGGTCCTTCAACCTACAAAATACCTGACAAAATTCTACAGAACACAGAAGGAGACAGTAACTTCAAGATGGACTTCGTGGTGTTTGTTGTATCCAGTTTTTTGTGGACATCCCAAAATCCACAGTGTAGGTAAACCCAAAGAACCTAGCATTAATTCTGTGATCTCATTTAGAACTTCAATATCATTTTAAATGGCTTGAGTCACTACTTTTTTATCTTCAGATTCAAAGTACTGAAATCCCTCCAGGATGTATCTAAAATCAAAGACTACAACTGGTGCAAGTTCACGTTAGACGGGCTAGTCGACAGTGTTTATAAGTGGAAAGCAAAGAAGACATCCTATTTCCATGGACCATTAACCTTTCTTTTGGTGAGTGTAGAAATCTATTTGCTGGAGGTTGTACATCCATAAATTTTTGATGACTTTGAACGTAACATTTATTTTTTCATGCTAATGTATCAGTTGTGCTACTTGGACCGTGTGGTTGAGTTCAAGATAAACAGTCAGATCTCAAGGAGTTTTCCTATTTTAGGATGCTGGGACGAGAAGAAGATGTACGAAAGGGTTGAGTATGAGGCTGCACAGGGGGGGTTTGGACATGGTAGGGTGGTTGCTCGCATAGCCATTCCGAATGAGCAACCACCGATGCACCAAAATGTGCAGCCCACACCACCACAATCTGGAGATGACCATCCAACTGAGCATGCTCCAATTACACAAAACCTGGCGTCATGTTTGAGGAAGGTTGCGGCCGCTGCCGAAGAATTGGCACAAGGGGCTAAATATCTGAATGAGATGCACCAGATAAACGCCATGGAACTTGTACAGTCTGCATTTGAGCCATTGGCCACGGTGCTAAACTCCAATGCAATCCTGAGGGAAGGCTTACAGCGGAGTCTTGACCAAAAAAAAAAGCAGCAGCCTAGAGGAAGTGGCATTAACCCCAACACAGAAGCCACCACCCAAGCGAAAGGCAACACCCTTCCTACCAACAACCCTGCCAACACCAATCCAACGGCCCCATCGAACAAGAACACATTCACCCCCACCACCGAAACGAAGACAAAAGCCAACCACCCACCAACGGCCCCATCCAACAAGAGCACCCTTTCTCCCAACATCGAAAAAAATATCAACGCCGACAACCAAGCCAACACCAATACCCATCCTCTAAACACCCTAGACCACACACAAACCACCCTCACACCAACACCCCAATCCCACAAGAACCCCATTCCACTCAAAACAGATACCAAAACCCCAGCCCCACCCCCTCCAATGGCACAAGCCAAAGCCAACCCCCTTCCTCCAATCAAAACCACACTCCCTCCAATGGCACAAGCCAAAGCCAACCCCCTTCCTCCAATCAAAACCACACTCCCTCCAATGGCACAAGCCAAAGCCAACCCCCTTCCTCCAATCAAAACCACACTCCCTCCAATGGCACAAGCCAAAGCCAACCCCTTCCTCCTCTCAAAACCACACCCCCTCCAATGGCACAAGACAAAGCAAACCCCATTCCTCCACTCAAAACCACACCCCCTCCAATGGCACAAGTCAAACCCAAAGCCAACCCAATTACTCCCAAAACAGAAACCAACACGAACACCAGCACTCCAACCACCCCAGCCTTGCCTCCTACCCAAATTATCCCAAAAAAAGAGGAAGCAGGACCTTCAAAGGCATTAAATGTCCAAAGAAAAGCCCCACGAAATTTGAAAACTGATTGGTTAACCGATGTCATCAAAACCGAAACCAACAAAAACTCCCCTTCTTTGGCGATAGTTAAAAAGGAACCTGAAGAATGCATCTCCAGTCTACCACCGCCACTTAAAACGGCCTCTTCTTTGGAGATAGTTAAGAATGAACCTGAAGAATGCATCTCCAGTCTACTACCGCCACTTCAAACTGGCTCTTCTCGTCCAAACATGCAAACGAAAGAATGGCTTAAAGCATTGGACTTGCCTCCAGCTTTGAAAACCCCACATTTCAATAAAATGTTTAGGGATGAAAAGAAACTAACAAACTTTCAGAAGATTTTTGTGGGTTTCGTATTTGCTGGAGGACTTGATCCAAGGTAATGTTTCCTGCAAATGCTTAATTATTCATAAAAAATAGGAATTGTACACCATTTTGAAACATGTTTTCCTGTTTTCATGCAGTGAAATGTTATTTATTGCGGAAAACCTATGTCTACACGTGACGCGCGGGGACATGCTTACAATGGCTGATCAAACCTGGGTAGACAGTATGATTATTGATGTTTGGTCATACATTTTGCACGACCTTTCTAGGAAAAATGTCAAACGTCGTTACAAGAAGATTTTCTACACAACCGTGCTCACCGTAAGTTGTACTAGCACTGTTATTTATCAATTATGTTATTCTTGTGAGACTAAAGACTGCTGTAAACAGATTTTTCGTGAAGGTGGGATAACTACGCGAGAAAAATTCAATGACAGGTTCTGTCTAGAAGGTCGGGCTTTCCAAATTTCAAAAATGGACCTCGG